>NC_133579.1:64752607-64893987 GCF_964106895.1 Numenius arquata | reverse complement strand
CACAAAAACGTACTGTCAAATTACATATTTGTGTTCTGGCAGTAGATGATGTATTTACAAGGGCTCTTCTGCCTATCTCCTTTTGTATAACAAAACGCTTTTACTCAAGGTTTGGGCTATTTGAAGGATTGTTCAACACTGGCTTATTCTATGGCTAACAAATGTATGATTTAACCAAGGAACGCCCACAAGAAATGAGTGCAGGAATCAGTACTCTACTTGACCGTATTCTTCTTCGACAGGTGCTGTACTTTCACAGACACAAATATGGCTAGAAAAACCCTCAGGGAAAGAAAAAAAAAAAAAAAAAAAAAAAGAGGAAATTATTTTCATGGATCATTTGCCTCATTTGCCTTAACTTTCCAAACTTGGTTCCTATTTATTTATGAAAGTAAGTATAAAACAGCATCTGAATTCAAATTGCTGACATAAAGAACCATGATACACTGAAGTTTCACATGGTAGTGTGCATGTTCTGGATGCTATTTCGATCACTCTTAAATCAAAAGAGCAATCTGTCCACCTGAAGTTCACGATGCCATTTTGTCAGTAAAGAAATTAATGGATACCAGTACCCACCAAGACTTGAAATTTAGGAAGCAACTTTGTCTACCACTGATCATTTTTCAAGAGCATGCGTTTAAACCTCAAACACTTAATGGAAGCAGTGTATACTTTCATCTGCTTGGCACATCTAAATGATACCAAATAAATCGTGACATGCTTTAGGAGAATTTTATCATTAAATATTTTGCACACACCATCTTGACCCATCTTAGGGATGGGATGTCATCCAGAGGGACCTGGACAGGCTGGAGAGGTGGGCTCAAGTAAACCTCATGAGGTTCAACAAAAGCAAGTGCAGAGTTATGCACCTGGGCCGGAACAATCCTCGCTATCAATACAGACTGGGGGATGAGGTATTAGAAAGCAGCCCCGAGGAAAGGGAGAAGCTGGACATGAGCAGGCAATGTGCACTTGCAGCCCAGAAGGCCAATCGCATCCTGGGCTGCATCAAGAGATGTGTTGCCAGCAGATCCAGAGAGGTGATTCTGCCACTTTACTCTGCTCTGGTGAGACCTCACCTGGAGTACTGTGTGCAGGTCTGGAGCCCTCAATATAAGAAGGACATGGACCTGAGAGGAGGGCCACAAAAATGATCAGGGGGTTGGAGCACCTCTGCTACGAGGACAGGCTGAGGGAGCTGGGGTTGTTCAGCCTGAAGAAGAGGAGGCTCCGGGGAGACCTAACAGCGGCCTTCCAGTACCTGAGGGGGGCCTACAGGAAGGCTGGAGACAGTCTGTTTACAAAGGCCGGCAATGACAGAACAAGGGGCAATGGCTTTAAACTGGAAAAAAACAGGTTTAGATTAGACATTAGGAAAAAGTTCTTTACCATGAGGGTGGTGGAGCACTGGAATAGGTTGCCAAGGGAGGTGGCTGAGGCCCCTTCCCTGGAGACATTCAAGGTGAGGCTCAACGAGGCCCTGGGCAACCTCATCTAGTTGGGGGTGTCCCCACTGACTGCGTGGGGGGGTCAGACTAGATGACCTTTGAAGGTCCCTTCTGGCCCAGATGATTCTATGATTCTATGACCCTTACACACCTTGATTAAAAAAATAATCTGAGCAACAGAAAAGTTTTTTCCTAAAACGAGAGTCTTACATGACCTAAGCTCTATTTTCTTTGCCTAAACAAAACAAACAAACAAGCAAGCTGAAAACCCAAACTTTGAGCTTTCTGAATAAATTAATCCTAATTAAGTAAGGAAGGTAAAAGTTGGGTGGTTCTGGCATGAGCAGAATCAAAGCACATTCCATTATTTAGCTAATACGAGCAATTTTGTTAAACAAACTATACCTTTGTTCTGTAAATTTTGGAAGTTAGGCTTCAGACAGATGTTCCCTGCTGGATGCAGACATGCCAGGGGAAGGTTACAGCCTCAGCTGTTGATCATCACTTCTTTACAGAGGTTACTGCTCCCTCACATTTGTTGGCAGAGCTTGCTTACAGGAACACTCCCAAAGCCACTTGAAGTGAGTGGCATTACTATTTAAACAGTTTAAGCTAACTAGGCACAGCTGCTGAAAGAGTTCCTGCCTCTCTGTACCTTTAAACTTCCACTGTTCACAAGACTGCAAGTTTTCACAACTTCTTGTGGAGGCAGAAGCCTTTCTCACCTTTTTGTGTAGCACCAGAGATCAAATCCCAAATGCCACACTTGAATATTTAGCCTTAAATGCCTCCTAAATAAACACTGACAATTGTGCTAAATGTGCTAGCAAACTACAGTCCTGTTTCACCTCTAACTTTCTGCTTTGTCTAACTTTCAAATCGCTTTTCCATCAAGCTCGTGGTCTCAGAAACAACAATCAAAATCTGTGTTATTTCACTGTGCAATGGTGTCATGCAGATCCTGTGTGACACATCTAAGGATACAACATGCACAAAATGCGGTTCTGCTGCAGTGATGTTGGAAGGCACCAGGCCATGGGCAGAATACAGGACATGCTGTGATGTTCTAGACAAGTTCCTCACTGTTCTCTGCTATTTTCCCACCTACAAAATAGTGAAGCTTTTGCAGAGTTCTTTGAAATCTGCATGAAAAGTGCTATGTGTTTGTGTATGATAATTGTTATTAAGAATATGTATCCATTATTCCTTGGCAAGTTAAAGAAAAAAAAAAAAAGCATCTTACAAATATTCCATCAACAGATAATTAGTATTGATACATGAATGGTTATGACTTTAGAATAATGCAAGGTTTATTTTCTCACTCTTTTATAAGAAATATGTATCTAAGAGTATATTCCAACATAACTCCAATTAAGGGATGCATTGAATTTACAACTGTTTTTTCAGGGAATTTTTCTGGTTTTTCTCTGGCAGGATATTGATTGAGCTACCTAAAATGTCATTCACAGCAGGCTATTTATGTGATGACGTTTCTATCCCAGTGAAATTGCTATGTCTAACACCTTTTTCCTCTCCAAGGAAAAATATTTTGCAGACAAAACAGGAAGTTATCCAAGGGTTTAAGAAAAGAATTTGCTGTTTCTTTCCTTCAGCATAGAATTACTTTACTTTCATGCATTTGTCTACCTCCTCTACTGCTTGAGCTAACGATAATACCAAGTAGCAAATAATATGTCAAAAATAATATGAAAAGAACATTACAGATACAAAGTCAATCTTTCAAAACTTGCAACCTCCCAAGATTTGCCAGACAATTGCATTTCAGGCCCCTTGGCGTACACATTGCATGCAGGACCATGGATGACATGACTATTTCTTCCTAAAGCCACTTCCTCATTCAGTGGACAGACTAGATGCTAATTATTACACACATGAATGTTCAACATATTTTTTTAATTCTCTCCACGAGGCACCAGATCTTGTTTACTGACCTGTACTCAAGACTTGCTTCAAAGACAGGATTATGAATGTCTGTTAACTTTTCTGTCATGCCATCCTTGTACTACTCGAGTGCTTTGCAAGCAAGAAATCACCTATGTGATTTTGTGAATGCGATGAGCTTCCCCTCATTTCCACAGGTGAAAAGATCATATGATGATAACCTGCAAAATCGTAGCTATTAAGTAGCTTCACTTAAATCTCCACAATTAATTTACTTTCCACCACATCCCTTCTATGTTTTATCAGTTCTTGAGTTCTTCTTGCACATGTGCTAGGACATTTGCCTGGACTCTGGCAACATTGGGACATATTGCTTCTACCTCCTAATTATTGAATTCTTTCTCCAAATTGTTGGAGTTCCTCAACAAAATGGACAGACACATTTATTTTTAAGTCAGGTGAAAAAGCAACACATTTCTCTTAAACTCGTTCTCAGGAGAAAAAAAAAAAAACAGCTATTTTTTCTGAAGCTTTAGATATTCAGCCAGATGCAGTCTCCTAGTTTGTACAGTTTTAGTCCAAATAATATACATTTGACAAATTTATAAGCAGCTGAAAACAGGGTCTTGTGATGAAAAGTGTCAAGCAAGCTTAACTATAGGTGGCATTCACAGCTTCACCTATAATTAATATCTCCTATGAGAAGTCTGCCAGTAATTGAGATGAAGCAGGCAGTGCAAGGAATCTCTGCATACCTACACAAAAGAGCAAGGCTGCGTTAAAAGGTCTCATTCATTCCTCTGATGATCTGAGACAAACAGGCATCAAATAATTTATACCATGTAATCAGTGCTCCCAACCTCAGCAGAGAACCTGAATACAGCACAGAAGCAAAAATGAGCATCTAAACCCCCTTCTTGACATTCCTACATACGAACCAGTAAGTCGGTGAATTATTACCGCATAAGGAAGCCAGAAAGGAAACCTTCACTTGCAAACAAACCACTTCTAGCTAGCTCGGAAGAAATACGTGACTTTGACCCAGCCAGTTTTTACCCTGGTGAGTCACGGCTAGAGCTGTCCTGATGCGGCCAACAGTAATTACCAGACACGTCTTCACATGGTTGACACTATTCCATAAAGGAAAAGACAAGAAAGGAAAAGGCCTTGTCCCTAATAAGCTTGGCTCTGTGTCATTGGAAAGAGACCTTAAAATCTGACTGACATCTGCATTCCTCTTTGTCTTACTCTGCTAATGTTTCTAAAGCCAGCTTTTCTCCAATGTGGTTCTTACGTGCGTCTATGGACTACGCGAGTAAATTATTGCTCTATCACAGTTCATTTACCCCACATACTACAAAGTATTGTAGTCCCATAAAGAGCTAAGAAATCCTTGATGATTTGAGACTCCGTAGCATACTACTGCACTTAGCAGAATCACTAAATAATAGTAAAATATAATCTGTCGTTAACTGAATAATCATTTTATTTCCCACCATGGAAGTGGAAGGAAACATATAAACACTTCATGTCTTTTTATGGAAATGAAGACCAACACATTCAACTAGCTACAGGGTGGTTTCCCTCCTTTTTAAATCAGAAAAATATTTTTTAGCACTTATTTATGTTTTCAAGATTGTCTTGACATCTGTTCTTAAAAAGCACAATGAAAGGCATACTTTTAACTACAAACACTGATAAAATATGGTAACGCTCTGTTTTTCCCTGCTGCAGAACTGCCAAGTAATAAGGATTTGCATGACTAAGCTTCTATTACGCTGACATATGCAAAACTGAGGAACGATCATTCTTTCTCGTTTGACAACACTTAGAAGGGAAACAGTCCTTTTATCTCCTCCAGGACATGCTGGGCCTCAGACAAGATAGAATCATAGAATCATAGAATCACCTAGGTTGGAAGGGACCTTCAAGATCATCTAGTCCAACCATCAACCTAACTCTGACAAAAAAAACATCACTAAACCATGTCCCCCAGCACCATGTCAACCCGTCTTTTGAACACCTCCAGGGATGGTGCCTCAACCACTTCCCTGGGCAGCCCATTCCAATGCTTGATAACCCTTGATAAGATGGATAGTATCATTCAACCAAATCAATTTTAAAATGCAGGTTTAAATGCTGAGTTCTCTTAAGTAGAGACACTTGGATAGCGACCTTATTATGTGAGCTAAAGGTCACTAGGGATTTGACTAACACTTGCAAACATACAGTATTTCATTTGACATGTCTCTACACAGAATCCGCCACACCATTTGGAATCCACATCTTTGAACCTAGATATATGCAGTAAATGTTTAAATAAGCTTCTTGAAGCACCTCCGCAAAACTCCCGAATCTGTGATCAATATATTGGATTAAAGCAACATCCAGCTAAAGGACAAACATTTTAATAAACATTTTCAAACGTGGATGCTTAAGGTTACTTTCACACCACTAACTACCATTGGCCAACTTTCCTCTGGGAGCAGCATCTGCTGGTCCAATTGACTTCAAGTGACCGGCAGGTGCTCGGCTGCCCAGAAGGGTATGATTTATCAGCCTGATCTTAGGCACAACTTTTAAAATGTTGCCCTCTTTCAGAATGAAGTTTCTCTTTATTTACTCAGTATCTTCCATGGTACTACACCGTATAACACAACTTAGATTTCAACACAGATGACAACAAAATGTAAGGGAAGTTGTGGATTATGTGGAAGTTGTAATGCCTAGGGAAGTTGGGGATGCCCCATCCCTGGAAGTGTTCAAGGCCAGGCTGGATGGGGCTTTGAGCAACCTGCTCTAGTAGAGGTGTCCCTGCCCATGGCAGGGGGGTTGGAACTAGATGATCTTTAAGGTTCCTTCCAACCCGAACCATTCTATGATTCTATGATTAGTAAATAAAATGTAATTCTGGGCTAAGGTCCTCAGTGGTAATGAGGCACCGTTTCCTTTCTAGCCCCCTAATCCATACCACAACTTACAACATACATCTGCTTGAATGGCCATAAACTCAGATGCGTGAATCCCTGATCTATCTAGAGCATCTAGATACCACACACAAAATAAGACACATCTAATTTAAAAAGTTGGTATATTTTTAAAGATAAAACTGTCAGTTGCAAAATGTTTGGAAACTGGCTACCAGAGTACAACTATTATGTCATCTCCTATTATAAACCCGTGTAATCTCCCAGATCAGGTGAATAGCCTGTGGAAATCTGTACGAAAGAAGCATTTCCAGGGAAAGCATATGATGACCACATTTGTAAAGATGCAGGAAGAGGGCTGGGTTTCAACATACATCAATCTCCACCTCTTGCAAGGAAGTAAATGGACTTTGGATGGCGAACCCAGCTCGGCCGGCGATTACGATTGTTGACAAAAAGATCCTGAAAGTTACTGGAACTGTAATTAAAGCAGGGGCGGGGGGGAAGAGGCACAGGCCATTGCAGCAGAGTCCAAATGCATCGCTGGTGCTGTGACACCTTTGACATTGCATTGCTGCATCCTGGATAAGCTTTCATTAGTGGTAATCACTGGTGCCAGCCATTTTCAGTTTAGTTTTGTACGTAACGAGGCTTAAATGATTGTGCTATCTGCCTCTTTCCATCTGTTTACCTCTTGCCACTCCCTCCCTCTCCCCCAACCTCCCTCTCAGAAAACTTTCGGAGGTGTTGGCCAACCCAAATTAGCGATTTCTCTGAGGGAAAAGCAGGCAGAGCTCAGCTGCTCCCGTTGGCAGCGACCAATTGCCCAGCCAGTACTGGGCATGCACGGTGCTGGGCGAGACAACGTGCAGGCTGCTCTTTACAGAATGGCATGCCATAAAAGAAATGGAAGAGAGGTCAATGTAGTCCACTGTGAAGGGGAAAGGGACAAAGGGCACCAAGCCAATGGAAACCACGTTTTATTAGCCCCGCTGCTCACAGACTGGCTTCTTTCCATGATGATTCTCCACTATATGGTCTGTTTGCATTTGGTATGGACCCACCAATCGCACTGGCGCTGTCAGAGTGGCACAGGGGAAAATGCACTGATGAAAAGACGGATTTCCTTTCCTAGTGGCCAATGATCGGTGGTCACCTGGAACAACCAAAAGATGGAAATGACATGAGAAACAGAAAAAAAAATTAATAATTCCAGAATAAGGAAGTAAGCCTCAGTGCAAGTCCTTCCCAACTAACTATGCACATACGTACAAAATTAGCATTGTTTTCTGCTTACTGGTTTTTCAGTTTTTCAGCAACTCACCAAGTATTGTCTGAATGCGGAGAATAATAATTTCCCTTAAAACTTATCAGTAGCTAACAAGTGTCCTGGAGAAGAGACACATTTCCTTCCTCTCCCTTTGTTCCTCTCCAGGACCACTCTCCTTACGCAGGGAGTCTTTTGTCTGAGGATTTAGGCTGAGAAACCCACACTCAAAATCATAAGAAAATCAGATAAATAAGGATGGAATTAACCCATGAATTAATTATTTGGTAATAGTGTCTTCCAGATTAATGTCTCCTTTGGATTATCTGATGAATGCTGCAGTTAACTAACTTTCTTTTGATCCTCCTACTGGGAAATATAGAAAGGATGAGATGGTGGGGGTGGAAAGATAATTATGCTCAAGAAGATGACAGTATCTTATCCATACTAGGAAGGTTAAACTCACATAGTTCCTTCTCAAGACTCCTACTACCAAGCAGAGATGCCGGTGTGAAGCTGTTTAACGAGTTTCAAATTGGTACATGTTCTCATGGTCTTGCGACACCTGGCATAAGCTGAATGCATCGAGACTTGTGAAAAAACAGTGATTCATTGTTAATCGTTAAGAAAAGAGCCAGAGATTCATGGTAACCCTGTTTTTCTGGAAAAGTACATCTACACCCCAATTTTTACCTGTTTTATGAGACAGAAACTACAGGTGAGGTTGAGAACAGAATGTGGAACCTGATCAGTTCTACAAAATTTTAGGGACTGTCACTTACATCCACAGACTCTGTGCAGTATTATGCATGGTGAGCTGCGGAGATTCAAGGAGTGACCCCAGTCAGGAAGATCTGGCATGAACTGTGTGCGCTTTTCAATGGTGGGCTCAGCCTTACACAAGTAGCTTCATCCGAGGGTTGAAGTGGATCTCTTCTCTTCTGCACTGTAATGGCTGAATTCTGATCTCCTACTTTGACACAATTACTTTTCACAAAACAACTGCATTTCATGTGCGCCTATTCCAGAAAAGTATTGATTTGCATTTGCATGAGGAACATTTTAAGTAACTTTTTTTATCAAAAACTTGACATTTCACTCTCCCATCTGTGATTTCCATAGTTAAATCTCAAGGTCTGAACTCCACTTTGTTATCTCCTACAGGCCATTATACGATTAAAAAAAAAGGCATGTTAATTACTTCTCTTGTTTAAAATAGCTTCAGTGCTGCTCCAAGCTTAGCAGGAGAGATGTTCAGATTTAGCAGGCCCTGCCACTTACTTTCTTCCTGTCTCATCAACTCTGCTTAGCACCAGGCGTGAGGAAATCAAGAAGACAAGCCAGCCAAAGTGAGGCTGACCTTGTAGAAGAAGTGGAGCTCATAAAAGACACAGAAGGGGTAGGCACAGTGTGTAGAGGATAGGTGGATTGAGGAGGGGGTTGAGCAGGTCTTTGATGAGTTGGGGGACGGTTTAGAGGGAGTATGGGGAGAAGACCTAGGAAGTGAAAGCATGCATAGCTGTGTAAGGGGAGGTTAAAGTGAAAGCATGAGCCAAAATGTCAGCTCTTGGAGCCCTGAAGTCCCTGTGCAAACCCTGGAGTGACACAGACTGGTCCTCCAGGCCTGTGGCTATCCTTGAGCATAGCATTTCTGCACCAAGTTATCAGTGCATCAAACCAAAGGCAACGGAGCAGCTGCCATGCTGCCCTTGGGAGCAAACACAACAGCACCAGGGACTCTCTTCACAAGGTACTAGGCTCTGCGCTGGGAAAAAATTAACTCCCAAGAGACTGGATGTCCACATACAACAGGTACAAAATGCAGAGCTAAGCATTATAAAGTCTTGGATCAAGCTGGGTAAGCCCTCATGAATTCTAGCAAGCTGTGGGACTGGAAACCATACTTCACCGGGCCCAGGCGCAGTTCTGCCATAAATCAGAACTGACGAAACATCACCAACAGATAAACAACATCATAAATCCTGTTTCTTGACTCCTCTTTTCATTGCAGTGCATTGCATGTGTCATCAAAGACACTAGATAAAAATGCACCAAAAAAAAATTTAATAGTCTTTAAAATCATACTCCTCCTTCCAGTTCATCAATTACATTAATAACACCATCAGTATGCCAGACATACAGTAAGACAGTAAGGTCCAGTAAGACAGACCTTTCTCTAAGTAAATGAGATCTAAGCTTGTTTTCAACAAATTAAAACATGCCAATAAACTAAGGTATCATATATTGGCCAGGTATAAAATTCATCCAGGCTAGCAAAAGTCCTAGTAACCCTGACCAAATTCTATCTTTAAGTGCAGAGTACTGCCTCTATTTTTTTTTTGTATTTTCTTAACGATGCAAAATATTGAGGTTATTGTTTAAACATATCTTCCAAAGAATACAGGAACAGTTGGAAAATGGAGAGACAGATGACGTGACAGGGAAGAAGTTTACATTTAGATCAGTTAGTCACACTGCACCTCCTGGTTCTCTGGAAAATGTAAAAAGCAGGCAAGAGAGTTACATGGGGCAAGACAGCAAGGAGCACATAAGGCTGGGTTTGTTCAAAAGTGCTTCCACAAAAGAAACAGCCATAGAGCTATCCAATTCAACCTCACATCTGCTTCCAATTTTATAGTCTTCTGTGTCTTTGATGAAAATCCAATTTTTCCCAAAAGGAATTGCAGCACAGTTGAGTAAAGAAAGGTCTATTGATAAATCTAATGCATCTTTTACAGAGTGTGATGCTTCAGGGGTTTGGCAGTGGGGGGAGAAAGGGTTTGTCTCATAATGTTGTGCTGCATCTCTAAAGCTCCCTTTACTTGTCACCACTTTCTAACCTAAGAGGAGGTCTATTTAGAGCAAGACTAAACTGGAGTGGAGGCTCCAAGCTAGCTCCTTTTTTTTTTGTTTGTTTTTTGTTTTTTGTCAGAGTCCCTAGGCATCTTGGACACTTGCCTGCATCTAACCAGACACAGTCTGAGATTTTTTTTTAGTGCACGTTTTTAAGCAACATGAGGTAGCAAACATCCAAATCCACTTGACATCAGTGTGTCCTTTCGACACCCTCTCCAAAGAAAGCAGCAAAGAATAACAATTCAACAATAAACAGTGCTTATTTTATTATCTTTCTTTCACAGACACCGAAGAAAATTCTTTATTTTACAATGAGCACTGTTCCGATAGTTCTTACGGTAATGCTACTCCTACCTATGGGCTAGTTCTCATTCCAGCTGCTTATATTAAACTCTTGGCCCTTTCAAAATTAACAGAAATCAACAGGGACAAGACACGCTGCTCCTATTTCAAGGCACACAAAAACTTTGGGGTCTTGTCTGTCATCAGCCCACTATTTTCTGCTCTGCAGCCCTGTTGTCAGAAACAGTCCCCAGGCTACATAGGACACATAGCTTTTCAGGGGGCCATGAAAGGTACTATAAATTGCCATCCGACACAATTGAGCCAGAAATTTGACTGGTATAAGGATGCAAAATCCCACTGAAGTCAGGGGGCCTGTGCTCATTAATGTCAAGGCTTCATTTCACCCATTAAAAAGTGAACTGTCAGCTAAGCTATGCTCTGTGAACTCTTGTGGGATTTCCTGCCTTCTTAAGTTACGCATTTCCAGTTTACCTACGAGCCCAGTCTAAATGCATGAATTTAAAATAAAATGCATTTCTAGAGACACATGATAGACTCTCTACATTACACGCTGCTTCCACTGTCAAAAAAACCAAACCCTAGAAATATGTCTTAATCCCACCTATCCTCCTAACTAACCTGGGAGGAGGAAAGGCAGAATACTCTCTGATGAGATAGGAAGGTCAGGTCAACTATAGGACAAAGGCCTTAGTGCCGATCTTGCCTTTTTTGCAATGTAAATCTACAGGGATTGTAAAAGTTAACCTGCTGCTTAAGAGGTACCCAAAAAAAAAACCCAACCCAAACAGCCCAATAACTTTTTCCTTTTCTTCAGCCAAGACAAAGCCATGAACAATGCGATACTGGTGCTAATTTACTTAACATAATTTCTTATTTGAGCACCTGTCTGGGGGTCTGTGGAAGCATTGGGACTGGATAATCCGCTGAATGATCTTTAATCAGACAGTAATATTAGGTGCTAATAGCTCTGATAAAGGGGCTGTTTAACCCAACTGTTAACACAAAGGCGTGCCTGCCACAGCGACTATTTCAACAATGCATTTGCCAGTCATATTAATTAAAACTAATTCCTTGAAGGCCACAGAAAGCACAGAGTAAACCCACATGGAAAATGTCTAGGTTCTACCATCACAAATCACATTAAAGAAAAAAAAAATTAAAATTATCCTAAGGCAATGAAATTTGTCTCAGAAAATATACTCTCTTGGAAATTCTCAAATTGTAAATTCACAGCAAACCTAAAAAGGCCTTTGATAGAGTCTTCTGAATGCATAACTATATATCTGTGGCTCTGTCCTGTGACTTCATAGTAGTCATTAAAAGCTTCTAATAAGTCAAACACAAAACACTGAGCCTTGCTAAAGGTCCCAGGGTGACAGTTATTTACGTGTCACTTAGATGACTGTCCACGACTAGAGTGGTTTAAGTGAAGCCGCACAGTTAAGTCTCCTATATAGATTAGCAGGATTCTCAATTTTATCTTTTTCTCTTTCTATCTCTAGGGAGTTTAAATAAATTTTATAAACACA
This sequence comes from Numenius arquata, assembly GCF_964106895.1. Classification (NCBI taxonomy): domain Eukaryota; kingdom Metazoa; phylum Chordata; class Aves; order Charadriiformes; family Scolopacidae; genus Numenius; species Numenius arquata. The sequence continues at coordinate 64,881,746 of NC_133579.1, read as the reverse complement.
TTTGTCAGGCTCTAAAGGGGTAAATTCTTAACCCCTGCATACAGATTTAAGGCATAAAACTTGTAACTAGTTCCGCTGGAAAGTCTTTGTTAAGATCATATGCACAAATGATGGCTTATTCTTTAGAACTGTTTGGTTTTCAGAAAAGCATTTGACTCTCCGAAGGTCCTAATATACTAAAAGGAATACAGGAAAAAGATGCAACTTAAGCACTTCAGTACTAAAATGAATCCCCAAGAATATTTTGGTTAAGAGTTAAAATGCAGCCAGGTTAACTCCCCACTTTATTTCCTTCTGGAGTCTGAATGGAGAGGCAGTCAGCTAGCAAAAGGTGAAATTATTAACCATGTGAATGTAGGCCCCAAAGCTGTACTCAGATGTGACAGCATGGACCCTTCTGCCAAGACCTACAAGAGCCAGAACCTCAGAGGACAAAAGAGCGTTATGAAAAAGCATACTCCAGAAATCTGTGCAAGAATCAAACACTCTTCTGGTAAAATGGAGCAGTGGACATAAGCTTCAAAGATTGATATGTTAAAAGTTTTCTTGCCAGAAGGTCAGTGCCAGTTGGGTATATCTATCTCCAGGTAAACAAGATTAAAAGCCATCTGGACATAGTCCAGGGGAACCTGCTCTAGGTGACCCTGCTTGAACAGGTGGTTTAGACAAGACGACTATTAGAGATCACTTCCAACCTCAGTCTTCCAACCTCAATCTTCAAGCCGTGAAAAGAAAAAAGAAGAAAAAAAAAAACTACAAGGTGATGTTTCAACTATTAACACCTACTCACCTACCTCACTGGGAAGTTAAGACAGGAAATAAGTGTAACTTTTGTTGGAAGATGATGCAGCAATGTTTCTGTAGCTCCATTTACTTTCACCAAGTTAAAACTGCCTCCAAGTAGTTAGTTAGGAATGTGAGAAATCTTTCCTTTATAGGATTTTTGCAAACTTTTAGCATTATCTTAATGCAGTTTTGTTAACTGAATTATTTATTAACTTGATACTCTCATTGATCAGCATAGGGAACTCCCACCAAAGCAGCCAATTGGACATTTGAGTTCAAATCAATAGCAAGCATTGAAAGTGATATTCTTCCTCTGATGCACATAGGAAACTCCCATTGAACAATAATGGGAAGCATACAATAAATTATCTTGCTAAAAATCCTGCAAAATAAAGACAACTTTTTACTATACCTGTTTTGGTACTGGTTTTGGGTTTTGTTTTTAACCTAATTTACATTACACGTTACTGAAAGTTAGCATGAACTCTGGTTAAGCTTTCTCACAGGATATAATCCGTCCTCTCATTGGCATTACCAAGTTCATCATACAGGCTTCTACAGTTTCTTTGAAAATGCATTTATTCTGAAATCACTACTACATAAACCAGAGTAACTGTTATAGGACTGGAACATAATCTTTATTCACAAATAAAGCATCTGTACAGGAGACAGTTTGGTAAAGTGGTTTATCCCGCAATTGCTGTGCCAGCTTCCCCACTTAGGTATGTCCTAAGCTTAGCTGGGCAGAATTTTAAACTCTCATTAGCAGAAATCCAGGCTTTATTGTTTTGTTAAGGTTTACAAGCCAATCACTTCCTGGTTCTTAGCAAATTTACAGCCCAACATTCAAGGGACTGTAAAATACTATATAGAATTATGTTAGCCAGGACCTGGATTGACATATTTTATTGTTTGGGAGGCAAATTCATTTCATCCTGGAGTTGCTTTTTTTTTCCAAGGAAAATGTATTGAAGCCACTGGCACTGAGAATTAACAGAATCCTTGTGTTTGTCAATAAGGTCGTGCAAGTGTTGATGCCTTCTGGAAGTAAACTTCTGTTAGAAATGCTGTTGTCACTCATTAAAAAGAAATGGTATCCTAGAAACTTAAAAAAGCATCCTAATTTGCCAGAGTGCTTTCATTCAAGAGTAGTCAAATCACCTTGCACTTTTTCTTGATACCAACGCAATGCAGGTAAATCGTGACTATAATAATTCAAAAAATTATGTATCATTAATTTGGACAGAAACATTTCAAATAGCAAAGAACAGAGAACTGCTATCACCATGGCAGAAAGTCTAAGACGTAGGGCATTTCATTGACAATTATTTGTACTGCTGGCCGTTTTCTTCGTTGCTTTATCCTCAGACTTGATCAACATTCCAGATCCTGCCTGCATTCTGTATGGAGCCCAACGATAACTAGATCGAAGACATTAAATGAATATCAACTTAATTTAATGTGACAAGAGTGGCTTTGTGCTTAGGATTTGCATCCAGTCATTTATTTACTCTCTGTGTCTTTAGCACAAGAATCTCTTCTTGTCTGCCTATCTCTCTGGTATCTTCTCATTTTCCAAAATGTTTGTTATTGCATGTACTGCCCCCCTCACATAGGCATTGCCATCAGGACATCTGATCACAGGTGAACTTTTTCCAGAAATATATCTGTTCCACTACCCCCATCAAAAAAGGGGTGCAACGTTGTCCAGACCAATGAAGACGCAGGCACAAAAAAAACCCCCAGAACTTGGCTTAAGAGCATACTCTTGGGATCACCAAGCAACTATCCTTCACTTTAGATTGCCACAACCCACAACCCCATTTTTCCTTCCTCTGTGGCACAGTCCAGTCTGCTGTCTTAAGACCATGTGGAGAATTTCATTGAACTTTGGCTACTGAAGAAACCTAGTCATGCCCCGACCTTCTTTGTTGCCTTCCTGTAGCACATTATGCCGATGCTATGTACTGTTGATCCTAAGCTTTCCAAAGGGTTCTCAAAAATGTCTTTTACCCACTACAGAGGCAGTCTCACAGGGCAGATTTTCTCTGTGTCTTTCTGGAATTTTTATGGTCAATAACCACTTGCAAAACCTAAACTTAAAGACTTTGACTCTTTTCAATCTCACCTATCTCTGTTAGCATAAATATTTTCTGGGGATATCAACCACATCTCTTTGTTTTAATGTCATGTTTCAACATTGTGGTGGAGATGGAAGAACTCTTTGGCAACTGGAAGTTACTTTGTTTAGAAAAAATCATATTTGGTTTTGTATTACAAAGAAAAGCCAGCGTTTCACGGCAGTGAGTCCTCATTTTAATCTAATGGATGCTCTTTTTCAGGGATTATTGACCTGTTAGAAATTTCTAGATGCACTGACAGGAAAGAAGGCAGAGACCATAATGTGGGAAGATGGGAACACACTGGAGAATTCCTGTAGTCAGTTTGCATTGGGTAGCAAAAAGGTCTGCTAACACTGCTCAGCAAAAAAGAAATGCTTTGTAACACAAGCCTCTGCACCTTTCCCTGAACCACGACTTTTAGATTACAAACATAAGAAGCTATTAAGGAAAAAAAAAGCTTCTTTGTAAGTCTGATCAAAAGTGATGGGAATTTATCTTACTAATTTCTACCATTCTCTATATGCTTGTGCATACCATAATATGGAATTACACCCCAGAAATCAATTAGAAGCTGGGAAAAAAAGGTATATATATCTTTTCAGAAGCAGGTATATCCATGAGAAGAAGGAGAAGGAAAGTCTTCTGGAATATACTCTGATGTTATCTATTAAAAGAAAAATAGTTTGGTTAGAATTGCTGGATGACACATCTGCTTTCCATCCAATTCTCAACTTTTACTCATCAAAATGTAACATACAGAGAGGTCCAGTGCATTAGCCAATCTTGTCCTACAAAGCAATCTTGACTGGTCAGTCTACAGTCCTGTTTCTGGATCCTGTAACTAGAAGCACTGGTAGAAATTTTCTAACAGAATGATTTCCTATCAAAAGACTAACCAGAGACTAAGGATGCCAGGCTTCCTGGTTCGTCTGGCTCCACATCATCTCGCCAGGTGCACAACTGGAGGCTGTGTTTCATTTATTAAAACTATGAGGCATACCAGGTGTGGAAATGGTTCTGTATTTAGCAGGTGCGATGTTACAGAATATACAACAGACAAAGATATTTCAGTGTGTGCTTTTCCTCAACTCAAAATGAAAACCTTTCCCAAAGTCAAGCTTTTCCTTTTTGTTCCTCAGTTATAACATACACCAATGCGTAGTGTTCTTAAATGAAAAGCTTGTTCGAGTGCAACAATTGAAAATTACACAAATAACATTTTAAATTACACCCTACACAAAGGCCTCACTCTGTAAAATCCTTTGATGGCTAACCAGTAGTGCTGAACTTCCTCATATATCCAGAGCATACGCCTGAACCTCACTCCTTCATGTTGTGAAAGGGAACATTTCCAGTTCTGCCAAATTCAGTTGTTTTTGTTTTTGTGAGTTCCTGGGCTTTTATCCCTCTGCCTAAGGGAGTCCCAAAGGCTCAGCAGGAGACAAAGGCAAGGTGCTTATGGCCAAGCACACTGCCATTGTGCTAACAACTCTCAGCTGACAAATGAATTCCTTATCTTAAGTCATCCTTTCCTATGCCTTTTTTTTGGGGAGGGTTGGCCATATTGATGGCTCCTCTTCCAAGAGGCCTCAATCAAGTTAAATCAACATATTCCTAGAATTAACATACAAAATCTGGGGCAACATAAGGTGTTCCTACATTATTCACACGCTTCAGTACATGATTCTGCTTTCTGTAGTCAGAAAACAGACTTCTACAGTATAAATGATAAAGGTGGTGGACTCATGATCTAACCACAGCTATGCGCTAAGGAACTACCAGTGAAATAGCAAAGCAAGAAAACCACTTAAGATCACACAGGTAAACAAACTGTGGTTTACAGTTTACTGCATGCTTTGCCTATGATTTTAATAATTTTGATTCCATCTGCCCCCTTTGATTTCTAAGATTTGGCCACAGCTCTGTATACAAGTGTGGGTGCAAAATGGTGCAAATTGGTATTATAAACACAGAAGTTGTGTCGAAAGCTGTCATAGTGTTTTTGTAAGAGTATATTATGAAAGCCATTGTTTTCTTTTTCACATCCTAGGAAAAAAAAAACACAACATACATATATGGGTAAGTGTTATGGAATCTTAGCACCATTCACTTGTTCTCTGTCATTTCTTCATTATTTGTTTCAAAGAAAGATAAATTAAGAGATCCATGGATGTATCTTGAAAAAAATATTTAATATAGATATTTAACGTTAAAATTATACCTATAATGATACTGTGCAGTAACTCAGGCTTTCAATTTTGATTCTTAAGTTCTTAGTCATTTCATAGTGCAGGATATTCCTGCCAAAGTGTGTATCCCCACTGTGGCAGTAATTCTGAAATTTTTAGTAATGCATTAATGAAAAAGAGTCTATTTCTAGCCTCATTCTGTATCCCTACCGATGACAGTAGATATATTCTCCAAAATATATTGATAAAAAATACAACATTGCTTATTTTATCAGAATAGAAATACAAATCGAAAGTGTGGACAGTTGACACGTGTAGTTATTCATGGATCAGAGTGATTTTAATTTCAGTATTTTTTTATCTGACATCTTGGCTTTTTGTAGGACTCCACAAGATCAGTGATTTTGCCCTGCCTCTCCCTTTTCTTTTACCGTGTAACTGCCTTATACAAAGTGATATTTGTATGCCAGCAGGTAATATGTGTATGGAGTAGTCACCCAGCCCTGACAAGTACTGTAGTGTATTTCTTTTGAAAATTGCCCAAGGTGGGGTTATTTCATCTGCTTTGACAAATTGTATATGCACTATCCACATTATGCTGTCACATCTACCTTAGGTTCATCAGTATCTTATTACTGATGCTGTTGTTTTCAAATCTAAATACAGTATGGCGAAAGCACGCAAGCACACAAACAAATCTATCTTAGCAATAATTTTAAAAACAAAGCCCAAAACAATGACACTGTGCAATAGCCTTGAGTGATTTTTTTTTTGTTGTTTTTTATAGCTGTGTTCTAATTCTTCAGAGAACAGAGAGGGGAGCTTTGAGAAGGTGCTAATAGACCATGAATTTGCAGCAGTGTAGTTTGCAGCTAAACACACTCCCACTTCAAACTCGGGCAGGAAAAAAAAAAAAAAAAAAAATGAGGGCACCACAGAAGTGAATTAAAAATCATGCAAACAGTCCCAGCAACAACCAGGGCAGCAGCAGCTTATAAGATCAGCTTCATTTGGCAGGGTGCCCATCATACCATGGCCTAAGAGGGCCTGGGCAGGAGGTTATCTTATGGCCTGCAAAAAAGAGGATGGGGTGAGCTGCCAGGGGGAGGGATGGAAGCAAAAGAAACAATTTTTAAGCATATGTTGAATCAACATTTTTTACAGAACACTGACAGCAAACCTTTAGGTCTTTTAAATGTGTTTGGAGAGTTCTATAAATTATTTTAGACTGTGGACAAATATTCTCTCTGGATAAGTTTTGCTACTGGGAGAGATTAGTATTGCAATGCCCCTCCTCCAGCCTGTGGGTATTGTCCCCTCAAATCTCCCAGAGATGCTCACGTGCGTTCTCCAAATGAGACTGTGGTTCCATGACACTCTGATCTAAACTGGGGCTGCCACAGTCCCTCCATCCCCAGCTGCTGCCCTTTCCCATGTCAGCAGGGATGCTCATCTGGTCCCACACTGAACTGGTTCAGAAAAGACAGAAAAATTGAAAAATCGTAACACTTCCCTGCCAGTTCAGTTCCCTGTGGAGTCAAACAAGCACCAGCGCTGGTGCAAGAGATGGGGTGGGGATATACATGATGCAAAGCCAGGCTGCAACAGCTCTGGTTTGGATCAGCTTAAACCATCTTGGAACCGCACTCCAGGCTGGGCTCGCCAGCGCTTGCTATTTAAACTGCTTGTGCTGATCGAGCTCTTTCTGCCTGGCTCAAGTTTGAGAGCGGTCCTAAAAAAGAGCTTCCTCATCAGATGAGAAAGGGTGAGCAGCCTCCCCTCGTTATCAGTAGCCCTTTCCTCAGACACACCTGCAAGCAGAGTTTTGTGGAAATGGACTCCTGTGATCCGTGAGGCCTACAGGGAGTTTCTGAGTTCTTGTGGCAGGACAGGCATTGATGAGCAGTCCTCCGTATTGAGCTGGGGGAAGCTCCCTCTCAGGGGCAAAGGTCCCAAGGTCCCAAGCATCCCACAGCAGCCAGGGCACCCTGGGAAGCTGTGATGAATTACCGGGATCCAAGCCCAGCGTGACAGATGATATGAATGTAAAGAGATGCTGAGGAAAGATGGTAGAGGAAGGGACACATCAAAGTCTATCTGGATTGAAAATTGAAATAATTTCTCCCCCTTTCTGAAGGGGTTTTTCGTCAGATCCTGAGTAGTGAGGTGGTAAGCAAAGTGGTTTGGTACTTGCTGACTTGTTTGTACACATCACCACATCTGATGAGTGCATGCTGGCACAGAGATGAGGAGCAACATACAATATCAAATAGCAAACATGTAATTAAGACAGTTTTACTACCTCCAAAGGTCACCTGCTTCTTTGCAGTAGTAGCTGTGGAATAGTTTACAACCAAAACTCTGCAGGGCAAAATCAAGGATACCCAAATCAGCCACTAGAGAGAGAAAATATCCCACATGACATACTTTGCAGACTGTACTCTTCACAGTTGTATCACGATGACACATTAGGAACTAGAGACGCTCAGACTGCAGAGCAATGAGGACTACATGAAGCAATCAAGAGAGAAAAAAAAGTCAGAAGTTCAAGAGACGAGAGAGGAAAGACTGGATTCACCAGGAAAAGCACTTGAGCTTCTGAGAAAACAAAGGGAGAAACCAGTTAAGTTAGAAGAAAACCCTGAAGCCACCTTTTAGATGCCAGATGTGGTACTGGAAGGCAAGTCTATACCTATAGCTTCCCAGCCTGTGACATTTCACTTACAGCAGCACATCTGAATGGTTGAGTGACATGGATTGGGAAAGGAGAAAGATGAACATTGCTCAGATTTCAAATTGTGTGAGGCAGGAAAATATCTTAATAGCCTGCAACTACTGCAGCGTTTGCTGGGGGGAGGAAATCGAAAACATTTATACTGGGAAAGGAAGGAAGAGGAAGAGAGAAAGATGTAGTCAGGGGTAAGTTCAGAAAGCAAAAAGTCTAACCTATATGCTTGCAGAACTGCTTACTGGAGTGAATACACTGGAGCTTAAATTACTTTTTTTTTAAATAAGTAAAACTGTTCAGCTTCTTGTCAAACAGCCAGTTGTTTATTGCCAATTGCTTTATTGTCAGATGCCATTTTATACCCTAATTGTCTTTGGGTTGAAACCACTGCCCTGTTCAAGGGGTAATCCAGTGGCCAGCATAGAAATGCCCCTTAGGTGCACCTCGTTTGTAACATAATAAATATTTGCATGCTCTGTCATAAGGGGAATCCTCCAAACTGTATTAACACTCAAGCCAAGAATGTTATCTGTCATGTCCCGGCCCCCTCCTCCCCCCGCTACCTCCCCACCCCTCCACTCTCCCCCGGAAAAAAAGTGGATTGAGTTCAGCTTTTTCACTGATTCTCAAGAAAAGTCTAAAGACTTTCTCTGCCAGTTGCAGATGCATTCTATTTTTTCCTCTACATCAGAACTTCTGAATCACTCTTAATAATAGGCAAAGGCTATTCATACCAAATGGGGAAGTTCTCACACACTATGATGATAAAGCATTTCATCCGTTTGCAAAAAAAAAAAAAAAAAAAAAAGAAGAGAACACTACCCACAGAACTGCAACATCACATCATCTGTGCTTTGCTAAATGTTCACAGAACAACACTGGAAGTCACTGAAGTGTCAGATAGTGATTTCATCATGTGTCAGGCCTCCCACTAATAAATGATTCATCTTTCTCTGTACTGGCACCTCAAAGAATTAAGAAGGAGAAGAAAGAAATTCATAAACTTTAAAGTGAGAAGTACTCTACTGATATTACACTTCCCAAGTAAACAGAAGCTTATGCACACACTAAGAATGTATTTAGAATTTAACCTTCCATTTATCTGAAGTGTTCTTTTAAATTTTAAAAGTGAACCTATTACAGTATCATGGAACTCCATGTGTATCACATCACCATAATACACAGAGGTAGATCGTTCAATTTACAAATATGAGACTTCATACGTCCCACCCCCCCAGCTTCATGAACTGAAACTGGAATTGGGAAGAAATCTTTACTGGTTTCCATAGCAGTGATTAACAGTATGTTGGTGACACTAAGCCTGCCCCAACCTCTGAGTACTGATTACAGTTGCAAAAGCAAATCTAGCTCCTCTTGAAGGCAATGAGCGACTTACAATTGACTCTAATGGAAATGGGACTGGAAGGAAATTTGTCATTTTAATAGGAATTTACATAATTGTTCTTTGACGCTTCATAAAGCCAGAACATCCTCCACTGATGACAGTAGCTCTACTGGATGAAAAGGACTAGCTAGTAATCCAAACTTAGTTCTCCCAGAAGGTATAAACTTAAATACAGACCCAAAACAGGCAACGTACTTAGCAAGATACTACCATTTTTGCTTGGTTTGCTAGGACACTGGAGTTCGTGTAGTCTGACACTGAGTTTCCAGTTAATTTTTTTCTATTTCAATAAAATGCAGGAGAGAGACAGAGGTCTCAAATTCCTGCATCCTTTGTAAAAAATAAATAGCTAGGAGAAGAAAGAGATTCTAAGAGTCTCCTAACTGAAAAAAATAAGCTGTAACATGAATTTAAGCCTTATGAAACATTAAAGAATCCACATGGGAAAGAGATCTAGTAAATGATTCCACTGTAGGAAAAAAGAGACAATTGTAATGCACTATGAAACCATGAGACACCGACCTATGGAACACCAGGCTTTGCTGGTTCTGCCCCTAACGGAGCTCCTTTGGCTGGAGGAGGGTGTTGTTTTTTTTTTTCTTATCAAAAGAGCATCTATTATAAACAAAACACTTCAATCAGTAGACTCAAAGCTGGAGGAACATATGGATACAGAATTTATCCCACTTGATTCCTCTCCTGGAGCAGGAAAAGAATTAGATGAAGATGATAAAAGTTTGGACTTGGAGACCCATTCTCAGCAGAAATAGGCTGGTAGGAAAACTGCTGGGGACAGAAAAAAAGCCACCTGCCCCTGAGGTCTCATGTCCTATAAGCAGGTACATATCTCTTTGGCTCACTCTAAATATGTATACCAGAGATACCAACATGATGAATGGAATACTTAAAAGCAGTAATACACAAAAGTAAATTATTCTTTGCTGCTCTCTCACCTCTTGTTTTGGTAGAATTAATTTGGACATCCTGGGTCAAGATATTGTCCAGTTTCTCCATCAGTTTGATTTAGCATGACCTCTTCACTGTCAGCAGAGGAATGTAAAAGACAGCAACGAACATTTATATGTAGGAAAATTTACATGGCTGTGGGGCAGGATGCCTGGATGATCAAAAAGAAAAGAAAATATTAAATACTTAAAACACTTTACCATGAAATCGCCTTACCCTCCCTTCCTTCACCCTCCCCGCCATGTTAAATCAGGTAGAAAAGTGTGATAATATTAAGGCTTAATCCAATTTAAATAAATTATTTTCTTGTAAATGTTAAAACAATCATTACATGCATCATTTACCCCCTCCTCTGCCCATAGTCTTAAATTATGCTCCATTATATCCAGATGGAAAAACTATGCAGAAATGTTTCTTAAACATTAGAAATTTTGTTTTTTATTATACTCAGAGGTAAAAGTCAGTAAGGAGTCCTAGCCAAAAAAACCAACCAAACAAACAACCAAATCTTAGAAAGCATTATAGGATTCTGTGTAGCAAACTTAATTAAGAAATTTCTTTGCTAGGTTACGAACAATATTTTATTACAAGCTTAAGGTATAAGATCATTATAGCTCTCTGTCATGCTTGGCATCAAAGAAAGAACACATGCAAAGAACAATCTTGTTCTTACAATTAATTACAAATGTACAAATGAGTGCTATATCAGACCCTGTCTATGCTGCACAGTCATGCATTTATAACCATTTCACCATACGCAGTTATTAAAAAGCATACTTTGCATCTACAGTAGCTTGATACCACATCACAGCCATAGGTAGCTATGTTTATTCATGCGCAGCTACCACCAGCCAGAACTATATGTATGTGTCACTGCACTTTAGCAAAATCTGCATCAAATAACCAGTAGTGCAGGTCTCTTCAGCCAGCTTTTTTTTTTTTTTAATTTATTTTTTTAAGCAGGCACACTGAAAGCAAGACAGGAGAAGGCAAGCCAGAAACGCACAGGTGGCAAAGGGCAGTCTTCAGCCACTGGCCAATCTGGGTCAGTTGATGTAGTGACAATCACTCAACATTGCGGAACTGCGTAGCAACCCATCCTGTTTATCTTGTACATCCTTACTGTCCCAAAACACCACGTCTTCCACAGAAGGAGTGAGGAATCCTCTCCCCACTGGCAACAAAAATGGCTGAGGGGGAAACACCTGAGCCTTGGGCACTGTGAAGTCCCTGGCTGCTGGTGGGCCCTGCAGTTGGCTGGGACCCCCACTTGCAGTCTGAGGATTACCAGCGGAAAAGCCCTGCAAGAACATTCCTGCAGCATGCGGGACAACGAGCAACGGGACTCTGATGAATTCTCCTAAGTAAAGAAGTCCATCCTAAAACCTCCCCTCAGAAACCTCAGTTCATCCAGCTGGGTTACTGGATCACAGCGAGGTGCCAAGTCTGTCTCTCCAGCAAGGGTGGAATACAGATAGCTACAGAAGAAAGAAAAGTTCAAAGGTTGTCCACTTCCAAGACTGAGCCAAGTCACAAACCAACCAGAAATCCCTGCTATGGCTACAAGGACATTGGCACCTACACACACTTGTCCCTGCAGACACAGACCTAACTATACATTGCTCAAGGCTTGTAACACTGATCTCACAGGCAGGATTTAAAAATCACCACTCTGCTACTCTCTCCCCAGGCCAGCAAAGGATATTTTGTTTTAACCTCACGCCTTCAGTTCATGCTTCTCGCTAGGAACGTTGGTTGCACTCAGCTGTCCAAAGCCAGTCCCAGCCGTGAGACTGAGTAACACCCGTCTCCACGAGAAGCGTTTCAACAAACCCAAACCACTGCGGCTCTCAGCACGTAACTTGCCAGACAGTTTTACTGGTTATAGAGGGAATTCCAGTCTTTGACTCACTAGTAAGTAAGTGTGTTCCCACGCCAGTTCCTCATCTACACAAAACTTCCCTCGCCCTGAACGGCTCGCTAAGAAAGCCTGAGATTATTTGTGTTACGCTCCGTGCAGAGAAACGACAACATACAAACATGTAATTATATAGCCCTGAGATGTTCCAGTTCCAAAAGCCATAAATTCTACACAAGATTATCTTGGTTTTAAAATTCATCTTCCCTTGTTCGCAAGACGAGCCGTTTCATGACCTAGATAGGAAAGATGACATATTACGGTTTATGTTACGATTACAAAAATTAGCAGGCACGCACTTACTGGAACGGGCTACTAGGGCTATTGCCCACACTCTTCATGACAGCTGCAGGCATCATGTTCTCCTGTCAACTGATGGGAGAACGGTATAGGAACTCAATATGACAAGCATATTTTTAATTTACAGGCAACACTGGCAGTTTGAAAACTTTTTAATTAATGAACACAACTGACAAGGTACATGCATGCTGCAGAGCTGGCTGAACCGCCTTGGGTACTAGAGGCAGACTTGGCTTTCCGCACTAATTTACGATTGCGGGGAAGTAATCTCAAAGTAAACAATCACACTTTTCAGTGGGATAAATGAGAACATCCAGACCCCTCTGCTTCATCAGCTAGGCTGCCAGAGGTACGCAAAATGGCTTGTTCAAAGCTAGCTTTGGTGCCCCTGCAATATGGATCTAACCTTTGTTTTTTTGGAAACACCACAGGCGGAACGACTCCCACCTCACCATCCTGCCTGTAGAGACACCGGGAGCCATCACTACAGCAGATCCGGCAGAGCTCAACTGGAAGAGGGAAGAGAGGAGACACCGGGACACTGCCCGCGGGGCCGGCAGAGCTGCGTGTGTGCTTCTGATCCTGGGGAAGCAATAACCGGATCCATGCTCTACCCGGCTCTCTTGGCAGTACAGGCTTCAAAAAAAAAACATGTTTCCATTGTGACCAGATATTCCACTTTAATAAACAAACTTTAATAAAACAATAAAAAAAAAAAAGCCAGATCCTCTCGCACAGCATTCCCCACAAGCCAATTACGGAAAACCACTCTCGTGGGCGAGCGAGCGATCTGTTCCCTGGCCAGGCACTAAGCAGGAGCGGAGCCTGCCGCAGCTGCTGGGCAGGAAGGGCTGGGACCACTGGGGCTTTGAAATAAAACAAACAGCTTGTTTGGCAGGTAGCTATTTCTTCACAGACAGGTCAAGCAGGAGGCATCATGGAAGCTGGCTGGCTGGCGACTTGAACAGGCCTGCTGCCTTCCTGGTGTGTTGTATCTGCGTCAGTGAAGAAGGCAAATCTTAAGCCGTATCTGAACCCCTTAGGAATTAAAATGACACGGCCAACGGATGGTTGGGCCATCCCTTCTCTGTTGTTGTTGTTGCTGATATTTTAAACCTAATTCAGCTTTTGCCACAACTCACTCACGCCCAATATCCTTAATCTACAAACACTCAAGGATGGTAATTCAGCTTTATTATCCATATTCCCTGAGCTCACATTTCATAAAGTATAAGCACACTCAAGAAAGAATGATTCCTAAAATAGCCAGACATGTACATTTCCACCCTCTCTTCAGGAAAGCAGTTCGAAAACATAGGTCCTACAGGTCCTTGTAATGCTTAGAATTGCTAACCTGAACCTCTTGATAGCAGCAGGCGATATCTTCAGAAACAGCTGGGGTTTTATCTTAGCCTCTCACACCAAGCTACTACATACCATCCACCGTGTTTATATAAGCACTGCAGTGACAGAAGACATAGCATGAACCAAACAGAGCACAAATTCCAGCTCGCATCAGCAGAAGACTTTGAAACTATGCATCCAAAGCCAGCACGTATTACGAATTCGATAAAAACAACAGAGACCACCACCAGAGCTACTATAACCAGCTATCACAAACAAGAAATAAGCATGCCCAAGTGCTTGGGCAACAAAAGCTATTATTAAGAACAAGCAAGTTGTTCTTGTACTGTATTTCTTATGCTCTGCTCTTTGCTTAATGATTTCAGGGTCTTGACTCTGTGCAGCGCTGGGGTACCTCAAAAATTGGCCAAAAAAATCAAAAAGAACCGAGAGCATGCAGCACCTTAAAGGATCATACAGGATCAGGCCTCTTCTATGCTGTTATTAGACACTGAATTGTCTGATAACCTTCCTTGTGACTACAACAATAATTCGCTGTTTCTGTCCTTTCAGTAGGAGCCCCCACTATGCGTGTGTTACTCGATTATTTATAAACACAGCCTTTTATTAAAAACACAGCCTCCACTGTGCTCAAAATTAATTCTACTTGGCTGTAACACAAATGATGTTTCATATGTGTGAAATTTATGGACAGTTACAAGGCAAATGGATGGCTAAACTTTGGCTAGTAAATTGGACACCAATAGACCTGACCCTGCCAGTGCTGGAGCTGAGCTTGCGGCCTGATTCACCACTTTTCCACACTACTCATCGGCTGGAACCAGTTCTGGGCAACTGAGCTGGGTTTTTTTTTCCAACAGGAAAACTGACTGTATCCTATGCTCGAGAGGAGCATCATTACTGCTTATAAAGATGGGTTCCAGCGTGCTACATCTCATCTCAGAGTCATATGCACTCTCTCTCTTTGCAAATTAAGCCACCTCAAATAAGATGGCCTTACTTCTTTCCTGGAAACGCCTCAACGTTGTCTGCTGCTAAGGCAAATGGCCCTGGAAGAGAGGCTCTGCCCAGACAGCTGATGTGCAGACAGAAAAGGCAGACATGCAAATGACAGGTTTGTGGGGCGGCACTGGTTGAACTGGGAGTCTCTAGAGCCTCCGGTCCACCCTGGAGCACAAAAACCTGTGCTGCCTCTTCCCTTCCTCCCCTAAAATCACCAGAATCAACTTCTACAGCGAAGCTAGCCCTTGCCTTTTTTCCAGCTACCTATTCCCTGCCCCTCTCCCCAGTCCTTCTCCCTTCTCACAACCTACCTGGCTCCCTGCACTCACTCCAGTCCCAGCCTTCACCTTCCCCTCTCCATTCTCCCCCCATTTCCCGTGCCACTTGCCAGCAATGAAACGGTGGGAAGGCAATCATCTTTTCCTCCCCTGCTCCAGCACTGCTCCATGCCTATTTTGACCATTGCATAAAGGTAAGGGCAAAGGTGGTCACGAAGAGATCCTCCCCTTGCCCATCTAGCCAACATCATCCTCCGATCACAACCTAGACTGCACTGGTCCCACAAGCCTGATCTTCCCCGTGGCTCAAAGTAAACATCACACCCTTCATAAGGCTGGGAGGAGGGAAGGAAGGAAGAAACACAAACTTTCAAATGGGCACAGAGAAGGAAGAAGAGGAGGAAGAAAGGTGGGATGGAGCATTTCTCTCAACCCCCTCTTCCGCCCACTAAAACATTCCTGTTCCCCTTCTTTCACATAGAGCTCTTATTTCAGCATAGAAGCATCTTACTTAAATTTAATAAACTCGTTAAAATTACTAACTCAACTAAAATAGTTCACACATGCAAAATAACAGTTTGTGCATTAAGTTGCACTGAAACAAACAACAGGAGTTCATACCAAATTTGATCATTTTCATTCAAGCTTGTGTGCTTTTGAGGATTTTGTTCAGGCTTGTGTGCCTCAAGGGTTACTGTCCCACAGTCCTATTTCTCAACAGACACAGGGCAACTAAGCAAACTGCAGTAAAGGCTGAACAATGTGGCAAGGACAAGCACCCTTACATTGCCAGCTGCAAAAAGGCAGTGAAATAAAATGCCAAGAAAAGCAAAGCTGACATAGTACTAAATTCAGCAGAGAAAAGGCAGACAAAGAGCCAAGTGAAGAGATACTGCTTTTTCTGCGTTGCGCGCACCAAGAACATCACGACTGACCACAAGCACTATATTCTCGTCACTTCTGTGAACTGAAGGAATACTACCCCCGTTTTACAGATTGTAAACTGAGGCAGTCAGAAATTAAGATCTGAAGAGTCTTCAAGTAGCTAAAATCTGATTCTTGCTGGTGCTAAGCATTGCATTGCACTCTTTGAGTGTTCAAAGGATACAGCTTCCAGCCGCCTTTGGTGCAGATGCACACATGTAGTCCTAAGAGAACCCATAAAATGAGGAACACAATGCAAGAGCGGCAACAGGACGTAGCAGCCACAGACATATTTATTTTTCCATCTCCTCTTCTACATTTTCGAGTGGGGGAACAAAGTATCCTGCACACTAGGAGACTTGGATCAAAGAGCTATGATGGCCACAACTCACAACGCATCACCCACCTGACAACTGTAGCTATTTACGTACAAATTAGTAGTGCTGACCTGGCCACTATTAAAAGATTGATGTAAATGGCTTATCCCGCATCACACTCCTTGGCAGAGAATCAACTTCTCCAAAGCAACATTCAGCTGCTTTAACAATGAGATTATGTCTTCCCTTCTTGCATTCATAGGAACACAGGAGGGTAAGAGTTCAACAGACAACACTCTCCTTCACCATGCACTCTAATTCATCCCCAGAGCAGACTCATTTAATACACTGAATAAAAACCAATCATCCTATGGAGGGGCGGGGGAAGGTATGCAATCTATTTTAGGATTATTACAAAGCAATATATAGATGTATGGATGGAATAAAGATTGCATAAGCATTTCCTAATTCTGGCATTTTGTAACTTTTGAGCGCTTAACTTAGCCACTTTAATATCCTTTCACTCTGACCATCTGTGTAGTGTCTGTCTGCACGTGTACGTTAGGCTGCCTCAAGGATCTTGGAGATGCTAGGCACCACATCCCAACTGCCCAAAGGACTTTAAATCACCTGCATAAATCTGCGTTGCATGAATCTAGCCTCTTCGTGCACGGGATACAGAATCCGCTGCACGTGTAGAGCTTAACTGCACAATGGAAGCTTCCCATTGGGAAACCCATAGGCCCAGATGCAGAGGCACCACCTTGCGTGTACAGCAGCACGGTCATTATGTTTGCATTTTCTGTATATATTTAACAAATACATGTACGTTTATGCCTGTATTTGACAAGTAAAAAAGGTTGTGGGGAAGTGGCCAGCCAAACTGACTGCCGGCAAGTGGCTACTGAGCTGGCCAGCAAAACCACGACAGCTACTCATATCACTTATTTCCCCAAGGGAACAAATAAAAGGAAGTTCTACTTCCCTCTTCTGCAAGGGATTCATTCATAGCCATAGACACTTTTCTCTTAGATATGTATTTTAACTCTATCATTAATATCCTACTCCCATATTACAGTAACATGCTATGGGACTTCCAAGACCAATGCAAAACAATAAGGCAGAATGTGAATACAGGAAAGACAGGATATAAAAGGTGACACAAAAAGGAGGGGAACTCAAATTATCAGACGTGAAAAGCAAAATGTCAGGTCTACACATCAACTCAAGTCAGTGGCAAGGTATCTATAGGCAGAGGTCCTTCTCCCCTGGTCTCCACTTCCTTCTTACCCGCTATAAGAGTGAGTCAGCTGCCTGTGGTAAAGTTCTGTCTTCTCAAACATGAAACAAAACGCGTTGTACATAAATGGTGTCGACATTTGTGGCACAAAAAGCTACCAAGTAGGAACGTGTCCGGATTTTACAAACCTGAGGGCCTACTTCTAGAGTCTTTTTACCTACTATGCTAAGCTTATAGGAAGCCATTCAAATCTCTAAAAAGTGCAGATTCCTTGTACGTTACTGTATCTCCACAGATTGCCAGCCTGATTTTAGGGCTAGAAGCAAGTTCTGTATCCCCTCTCCCTCTTCGACCTCATCCTTCTCCGTGTACCAAAAGTTTTGCTTTTATCCACACAAGAGATTAGATCTCAGAATTCAAAGTTGCATCCCTTTCAGACGTAGAAAACCTGTTCAACGCTAGAGAACTTAACCTTGTCTTTTCTGAGGCAGGTGTAATTCAGGTAAATACACCACAGTTGAGGAAAAGGTATCCAGAAGTTATTTTTATGAACTGGTAAGCAGCCATCTGTCCACAAACAATCACAGCCTGCCCCCAAGACAAGGCTCCTTTATGGCTGAACTTGTCTGGCATCAAGCCCTTTGTTTGCTGACTGGTGAATTATGGCTCACGAATTCACCTCATGTTCTTTCTGCCTTCCTTGTACTGCTTGTGCCTATTGTTTCATCTGTTTGACCAAAAAGAAGAATCAACAAAAATAAAAGAAACGGTTGTGCTTTGGTTTATAGTAGATCCTAATTTTCCTTATGAACTAAATATTCTTTTTCATTTATTTGTTTTGACCAGCAACCATACCAGGACCTTCCCTGTTAGCTTACTGCAAGTCTCGCCCCAGAACTCTGAGGACACCACAGATCCTTTTGCATCTCCACCTGCCTTCCAAGTTCCAAAGTGTCAAAAGCAGTAGTGCCTGATTAAAAAAAGAAGTGCAGTCATAAACATCAGCTATAATCAATGTTCTTTTCCTAGAACGTCAAAGAGATTCTATCTGCATTGAGATGTGAAGTAGGCAAGAACTATGAAAGCTGTAGTAGCTGGAGAGGTACCACCAAAGTTCCTTCTTAATGAAGCTTCCTCTCACTTTTCACTGGAATCATACCTTAGAGGCTTATCTTATGTGCTGGAAAGTGACCATATTTCACCTCTTGCTCAGAGATAACTGCACCTAGGACGATTCGTATACACAAGTCTAAATGCGCAATGCATAAAATGTGTTATTCTCATGCAAAGAAATGAGAATATCTTGATGATATCCACAATATCATCACACACACCCCTCCCAAAAAAAACAATGACCAAAGCTTTTTGAACAATAGTATCATGTCAGACCATGGAGCCTGTTTTGGCCTTTGCGAGTTGTTGGGAAGGCTGACTCTGGACAGTGATAAAAACTAACTGTAAACCGCATAAATCCAGTTTTGGGTCTCCTTTATAAAACCGTACAGTTCCTTGTAAGAGGATTACATACAGCAAATAAATGAATGAGATGCAAACAAGGCAACTCTACCACACTCACATCAGTCACTTCTCAAACATTTTCAAGGCACAATATAGTTGGAAGTGACCAGGATGAAACTCACTCTTAAATTAGAAAAAAAAAAATGTGATCAGACGTAACGGCAAACAGTGACACGAGTAGCAGGTAACCTGTTATCCTAACTGCTATTGTATCAGCTTTTAATTAATTTTGTAAACCAGTTTAGCTTCAGTATTTAAAAGGTCAGTCTCCAATATGCACACAAGCTGAAACTGAAAGGCGACATCCACAGCAGTTACATGATACTTAGGATGTACATAATACGATGCTCTGTATAACAGGACACAAATGTAAATAGAGCCACGGATCTATGGAAAAGGTTTCTGCCACCCAGCCTCGAGAAGAAAATTCATTAGTTTGCACTGACAGTAAGCTCTTGTTCAACACATGGCACAAAAGCCAGTAGCAAACATAGCAACACTGAGACTTAAGAACACTCAGGAAGTAATCTCCAAAGCGAGGGGGGTGGTGGTGGGGGAATAGCTGGGTTCGCTACCTTATGTTATTTGAGAAAAGCCAGGTAGGTTTGCTACAAGAACCTTTTGCTCAATTGTTGACTTAGAAATACATGAATGACTATCTTTGTCTTTTCTGGTTTTCCAAAATGTCTAGTGGAGAGGCAGTCACAGACTCATCATTATTAATGGGAGAAAACCTGAGACAAAAGTGTTTTCTTCCAAGTATGTCCTAGACCTTCAAGCTACATAAACACCTTGAGAGAAATGAGGGCAGAAAGTTAAACAGTTGTATAAGAAAAGTGCATTGTTTCCAATTTAAAGGAACAGAAATCTCTCTTCAGACGTACACTTAGAAATAATGTATATTTTCCTACAAGAGGGCTGGAAAAAAAGCTTCAAAAGATTAACTTGATCGCAAGTAGCATTACCATAATAGTTTGATGTTGGATGAAGCCAGGCACAGATCTTCTTTATTCTCTAGTTTTTAATTAAAGACTAGGAAAAAAACCCCTAAAATAATTAGTAGTAAGCATGAAGAAGGGAAAACTAAGAAATTATAACAAAACGGGATTTTTTCTGTTTAGTATCTTAAACATGATTTGCATCCTATTTTTAAGGTAAAGGGAGATCACTGTGCTCACTTATGTAGATAAGTGAGCAATGATGGCCTCATGGTTAAGACAGAAGACTAGGAACCAGTGAATGAGGTTCTGGGGAGTCCTGGGTCTCCTGCTTGCCTGACATTCAGCACAAACCCCAAAGCTTTTACACCTACGGAGCAAACGTAATACCCTCCAGAAGGGTTGCGAACATATAAACTGCGTCTGGAAGACAGGGTGAAGTCCCTAAAGAGTTACAAAAATATAGGCATTAGCATAGAGGTATGTCACCTCATAGTTTGCGGTGAGTTGTACAGAAAAGCACAAACAGCCACCAAGAACAGTGATACCTCACCAGGGAAATCATCAATTACTCTCCTTCCTCCCTGTCCCTGGAGGGGATGCAATCCACCATTAAAGAACTGCTGTGTTTTCTCTGAAGATGCACCTTCCATTTAGAAAAAAACTTCCACTTCGAGGCCTTCCAGTTTCCTGCAAATATTTTTTTTTTTTAATAAAAAATAATAATCGAGTGTCTGAACTTCAGGACTTTGCATCGACAGCAGGTTTCCAAGCCCCGTAAGCGCCCAAGCCCCTTCGGCGGGGCAGCGCGCCGTGGATAGGGCAGGAACGGCGCTGCCCCAGCCCAGGGTGAGGGGCCAGCCCCGACCCCGGCTCCCCGTGGCGCACCTGCCCCTCGGGGGGAGGACGCCCGCCGCTGCTGAGGGGAGGAATCCGCTGGGCCCGGCGCGGCAGCAGCAGCAGCAGCAGAGGCCTTTCGGAGGGAGGAGGCGCGACCTCAGGCTACCTCCGGGACGGACCGAGGGAGCCTCGCACAGCACAGCAGCGCTCGGCAGCCTGTCCTGAGCTGACACCGGGCGGCCCCACTGCCCAGCCGCCCGCAGACACCCAAGTTTCGTGCCGCCGCTTCCCAGCCCAACCCAGACACATTAATCCCCCCCCCCAGCCCCCGCTCTCCCCGCAGCCTCCTGCGGCGCCTGCCTGCCTCCCCACTCCCTGTCAGCGGTTCCCAATAAACTTCCCCCCGCCTCCGCCGCCTCCTCCTCCTCCCGTGCCCTCCCCCGGGCGGCGGCAGCGGCCTCTCCGCCACCTCCGCACCGGCGCCCCGCAAAGCCCATCCGCCCCTCACACAGCCCCCGGCCCTACCACCGAGCACCCCGGGGTGGGGGGAAGTAGAGGGGAAACGACGAGAGGAGGGGGAAACCAAGGGAGAAGAAGGGGGCGAGGGGCGTTCCTCGCGCGGCAGCCAATTGGCGACGAGGGCGGGCGCGGGGCACGCCGGGAGCTGTAGTTCCCCGGCGTCGCCATTTTGTGGCGAGGGAACTACAACTTTCCCGTGGGCGAGAAGGCCCCTGCGCGCAGCCCCACCGGCGAGGCCAGGTGCTACCAGTGCGGCGGGATCCGTCCCCCTCTTCCCCGGTGCACGACCGATCCCGGGGGGAGGCGCGGCGGGGCCAGGGAGGGGGCGGAAGAGGAGCCCCCGTCAAACGGGAAGAGTGAGGAGACTGCTGCGGGGCGGGGAGGGGAGGGGAAAAAAAGGTGGGGGGGGGCAGGGCAGGGCGACGGAGCGTGCTGCGCGGTGAGGGACCGTCGCCAAACTCCCCGCTCGTGTTGTGGCGCAAGGGGCAGCAGCGACCTTGGCTGAAATGCCGAAAAAAGAGAAGGGGGAGGAGGGGTGAGGAGGGGTTGGGGGGGGTGGGGAAGGGAGAGCGTGTGACGCGAAACCGCACGAAGCTGTTTGGCGAGGCCTGTTGCATGCGTTGAAACGCAGGCGGGGGGGCCGGGCGTTGCGGCTGCCGTCCCGGTTGGGAGTTGAGTCCGAGGCCCTAAAGCCGGGTGTATGTATGTGTGTGCGTGCGCGTGTGCCCGTGTGTGTATATATATATACACACACGCGCGCGCACACACGCGCAGGCATATATATTATTAAAAAAAAAAAAAAAAAAAAAAAAAAGAAGGGGAAGAGCCAGGGTCCATTTAAAGTTGCTGCCGGAGAAGCGGTTCTCATTGGTTCGGGGGGGAGCCGGAGGAGCGGAGACACACACGGTGCGCGCAAGCCCTCCCCGCCGCCGCCGCCGCTGCCGGAGCCGGAGCCGCCGCCGGAGGAGCCGCCGGAGCCGGAGGAGCCGCCAGAGTTGTCTCTGCCGCTTTTTTTTTTTTTTTCTTCTTCTTCTTTCTCCCCCTACCCCCCCGCCCCCCGCCCTCCCCTCGCTGCTGCAGCGGCACGAACGTGACTGCCCAGCGTCGGCGATTATTTTTTTTTTCTCGTCTCCTCTCGGCCCCCTTTTTCCTTCTCCAAGATGTAACTACAGCCCTGACACTAAGGACCTGCAGATCGTTTAGGTGGCTTGGGAAAGAGAAAAGGGGATATCAAGGGCGTCGTGGGTTTTTTTTTTTTTTATATTAAGGGGGAAATTTTCCATTATAATGTTTCACTAAAGTGATTTTTTTTTTTTTGTTTCCTTCGCATTCGTCTATTTTTTTTTTCGTCCCCCATTTCTCGGATTTATTGCTAGGAGAATCACATTGTGAGGAAAGAAAGTCGGATTACAAGATACCACTACAAACAACCCCCTCCCCCCAGGATTTTTTTCGTGTCTTTTTTTTTTTTTTTTTTTAAATTGTCGCGGCTTTAATTCATGAAGCAATTGTCCCCTTTTGCAATCAGAATTTGGATACCAGAATGAGCAAAGAAAGACCCAAGAGGAATATAATTCAAAAGAAATACGTAAGTGGTCATAACATATATCGTTTGACTCCCAGTTTTAGGAAATGGCAGTGAATGTCAAGTTTATCGCTAATCCTTCAGCTATAAGGCTTTCGAAACAAATGTGGTACTGAATTTTATTTTTCTGTGGTGTGGTGGGGGAGTTTCAGAGGCCCCTCTTAACGGGGAAGCCGTCTATCCAGTTTGGTTATAAAACCAGATTTGTGTAGCGATTCCTCCGGTGAATAAATGTATTGACCTCAAATGACACAATCATCATCTAGTTTTAGATGAAAGGCGGGGAGCTCGGGGGCTGCCGCGAATCGTGTCACCAAACTGGCATTTTCAAGCGGTTTTATTAATAATGTGGGCTTTTGCATGCGAAAAGAGAGGGGGTGTGTGTGTGTGTGTGTGTGTATGTGTAAATATATATATATATTTATGCGTGTGTTTTTTATGATCCGGGTGAAGCGGCGGCGGTGGTTGCTGGAAGCCCTTTAAGTTGTAGCCGAGTGTCTGGTTATGGCGAGCTGGCTGCTCGCACTGCCGCATCCCATCTCCCTCCCGGACGCGATCGTTCGCTTCTCCGCCTTTGCGATAGACACCGGAGCCGGTCGGGGATCGCCTTCCGGGGGATCGCCTTGAATAATGGGGATGGGGGGGGGGGGAGTGTGTGTGTGTGGGGGGGGGAGGGAATGGCTCGGCACAGTTTTAAAATAATTCGTGATGATGGCTCGAAAATTTGGGCTAATCCGGTGCAGCCCCAGCTGTATTTCTGCCTCTCTTTATTCGACCGCTTAACCAATCCCTGGTAATTGTCTAATCCTTTAAACATATAAATGTGGAGGGATAGTTGGATTTTTGTTCGTGCTCCAGTTACGTTTTGATTGGCATAGGGGAGTTTTACGTTTGGAAAAACTGAGGGGATTAACCAAATATGCAGTAGAGCGAATAATGATTTTTATCTGCACGGTTTTTAAAAAAAAAAAAAAGAAAAATTCTCCATTTGAGGGGGGGCTATAAATCCTCGCTTTTTGGGGTGTGTTTGATGCGAGGCGTTTAAAGTTGCAGTTTATATCGCGCCTATCAACTGTGCCGATTTTTTTTTTTTTTTTTTTTTTTTTTTTTTCAGCGGGGGTGTGTGTGTGGGATGTTTCTTGGCAGGGAGGGTGACCTTCGGGACACTTTTCCCTCGCTATTCTATAGATTTGGTAAAAACTGCAGTTGACTCCAAGCTGACTGCCTCTATCGATTGCCCGCCCCGCTGAAACGCAGCCCAGGGAGGATTTGGGGGGGGGGGGGGAGAGGGGCAGGATGGGGCTGCGCGCTATTTCGGAGCTGCCCCCCCCACCTCCCCCCGAAATTTCCGAATTAAAATACATCCGCATTGCAGAGGAGCGGGGAGCCCGGGGGCCGGCGAGTTTAAAGTATTGCATCGAAACGGGGAACGGCGGGTGGAAAAGTCTGGCGAAACACGCGAGGCGTCCACGTTTCCCAGGCAGGCAGACAAAAGCGGGGAAACCGGGGGGGTGGTGGGGATGGTGGTGAGGGGGGAGAGGAAACCGCGGTGTTAATAATTAAGGAGGAAGGGGTGTGTGTGTGTGCGTGTGATGGAGGTGGGGGACAGATCGCCCCGAACTGCTGCTCCCGCGGCCGGGGGCGAACAATGCGGCGCCGCTCGGGGGCAACCGCCGGGCCGGTGGCTGAGAGCGCGGCTCCCGGAGCGGGGTTGGAGGGAAGAGGGGCCGGGGAACGCGGCGGGGCGGACGACGTGCCCTGCGCTCCCCCGCTTCCAACTTCCCGGCGGCCCTGATTTTTGGTTTTGTGTTTCTTTTTTTTTTTTTTTTTTAAAAAAAAAAAAACCTTTTTATTGGGGTTTTTTTTTGGGCTTCCCCCCCCCCAGTTATATTTCTGGCGGGGGCGGCGGTGCCGGCGGGGAGCGCTGGAGGCGGCGGTGGCGGCAGCAACAGGTTGCCGGGGCTGTGACGGGAGCCCGCGGGCCGCCGGCCACGCCGCCGCCCGGCCAGGTTCGCCCTGCTCCCGTGACGTCACAAAGGGAAGGGCCTGCGCGCCGTGGAATCTTCGTCGGCTCGGCTCTCCCCCCCTCAACACCCGCCGTGACGTCAGAGGCGGGGCGGGGGCGGGGGGGGGGGGAGGCCCCCCGGGGGCAGCGCTGCGGGGGGAAGGGGGCGGCCCGGGCCCCCCGGGCCAGGTGAGCAGGTGCGGAGCCGCCCCCGGCCCGGCCCGGCCCGGCCCGGCCGGTTTCGGGGTGGGAGGTTAGTGCCAACCGGCCGCCCGGGATGGGAGGGCCGGTCACGTCTCCGGGCCTGGGGAAGGCGGCGTGGCGACACGCGTGGCTCGTTTCCTCGCTGCCCGTGACCTTCGGGCGCTGCGGCAGCACGGCTGAGCACGCCGGGCCGCCGCCGCCGCCTCCTCGCCGGTGCCAGCCGGGGCCTTTTGTTGTCAGCCTGCGCGGCTGCAGGTGTGACCGGCAGCCACCGGGTCGGGGCCGCAACCGCGTCCCGGCCTCCCCGCGGGGCTGCTCGTCCCACGTCGGGGGCTGTTAAACCGCCACCCCCCGGTCCCGTCAGGCTTAGCCCCGCGGGTGACACCCCGCGCCCCTGGGGCAGGCCTCTGGGCCGGGCACCACCGCGGTGTTGGGCTTGGCCGCGGGACCCTGGTGTGCTCCCTGCCACCCCTGAGGTGAAGGGCTGTGCCCAGGGGTGATGGCTGATGTCCCACCGTGAGGAGCGGGGGTCTGGCCCGTAGCGTCTGTCCGTCCCGACACCCAGTGCCGCTTTGGTGGCCCCCGCTCCTTGGGTCGCTGTGGGGTGTCATACAGGGAGCTTGTTTAAGGCTGCTGCCGCTTTTTGGCATTTGGGGGGTAGATTCTGAAAGCAAAAAAGGTGGTTGAGAACAATGGAGTAAAAAGCCTGCGCCTTGCAGGCTGCCTGTCGTGAGGCTCGGCTCCCCACTTCGCAAGTAGTCGCAATTAAAAGTTCTCTTAAACTTTGAGAGCGTTACCTTCTGTGGCTGATAACCCAGGAACGAGGAAATCCGTGTACGCATCTCTTTTTAAGGGCTTTTAAAAACGCTATCACTTAATTTTTAAAAGAACTATGGCTGACTCATACAAATCTTTCTTCTCACTTTACCCTCCTCCTTCTCAAACATCTTTACATATCAAATATTGCCTTTTGGCTCAAGCCTCGGAAACTGACAGCTTTGTAAAGCATCAGCCGGAGAAGCCAGACTGCACTCAGTATGCGCTTGGAATTAATAGTTCTTAAAAGAAAAGCTTTGAAGTCTTAAGTGCAATTTCACAGGTGCATTTTTCTGCCCGTTTTTGTGATGCCGAAGAGCAAATCTTCTGTTCTTGCTGTCTTAGGTCTCGGAGTATCAGACCTGGATTACTGTCTTTAAATACCTGTACAGTTCTGCCACGGTAGCAGATGGCAAAATATAATTAAGGAGCAGTGTCACTACCGTTGCCTCGTGTGATTTGTCTCCTTGTCCTTGCAGAGGTAAAAGTGCTGTAGTCTGCCATGAGGTGACACGCTTCACCTACGGATGGCCTGGTAAGCCCTTCAGACAGCGAGAGGGCCGGCAAGGCCTGTCCGGGATTAGCGAGCTGCAGGCATCCCGGGAGAGCCTTTCCAACAACACTCACTACTGGGGTGTGCTTGAAGCGGGCTCTGGGAATTTTTTGGGGGGGCGGTGACCATGCAGCACCACCTCCTCCTGAGCAACGGACATTTGTGTATGGGGATCTGGCCCTGGGCACCCCAGGGCTTCAGCCCAACCCTCCTGCCCTGCTTTTTTGTCTTTTCCTGCAGGAATTTCCTCATTCCTCCCCCCTCCAGTTCCACAACTGACAGCGTACTTTAAGTTTGACCACTTCCTACAAGAAATAATGTAAATACACCGGTGGCAGCAGAGGTGGCATTCAGTGTACATTGCATCTTATTTCAAATAACAGCCTTCTGGAGCATTGTTGTCTATTTCAGGTCTGTTTCAGGCTTGCAGTAACAATTCCAGCAGCACAGCACGCTCAACTCTTTTCCCTGTGTGTAACTTCAGCTCATGGTGTAAGGATGCTGGCTGCACTTGAGATCTGAGTTTGGCTTCCTCTTAACCTCCTCCTGGTCTCTTCAGACTCCAGCATTATGTTGTAAGTGACTATAGGATGGCGTGTAACTAGGAACTAGTAATTAAAATCCAGGTTTGTTTTTGTTTTGGTATTTTTTTGTTTGGTTTGGTTTTTGTTTTGTTTTTAAAGGAATATTTACTTTTTGCAATCGACAAATGCTTTGCCCTGAGATACTAATGGCCTGCTGCTCGCTCTGATGGACTGTGAGCCAGGAGTCTGTGTAAAATTCTGTCCAGAATGAAATTACAATGAATCAAGGCCCCTGTGAAGAGTTTCTAATGTTCATTAAGCACTTTCACCTTCTCGTATAATAAGGCCTACTAAGCCAGCATTAAAAATATATTACCCCTTTCTTTTCTGTAGGTGTAAAATAACAGCTAATGTTATACATATGCTAAAGTGTGGTATAAACGTCAGCTGATTCTGTAAGGCAGCAGCATTCCCTCCATTTTATTGTTTGATGAAACAGAAAGAAGTCTAAATTACTCGCCTGAAGCTACGTACTGTAGTGGTGGCAGAGATGGAACTAATCTGTATTTCTGCAGCCTCCATCCAATATTGTATCGTGTCGCTTCCAGGCTCTTGCTACGAGGCATGGCATCTGCTATACAGGGACTAGTTTGCACAATTCAAACTTGAAGATTTTCCCCCTCTCCAGTTACTGTTAGAGAGCAACAGTATATTTTTAACATAATAATAACATAAAAGAGGCATTTCAGTACGGGTACTTGATTTTTTTTTTTTGAGTGATGATTGTACCCTGCAGCTGATAGAGACCAGTTGATACTGTGATGACTCAGCTGTGGGAGTATTACATAAAGTAGGTCAATTTTTAAATTTCATAGTCTGAAGCTAAAGAGACTCCAGGTTTAAAAGTTACATTTTGTTTATACGCATTACTGATGTTCCCTGGTTTGAACATAAACTGAAAGTTCTTGAGGAGGAGGGAAACGTTACTTGGGGTTGATTTAGGTTTGTTTTTTTTGCCATTTATATTGTAGTGATTGAATTCAATCAGCTTGAACTTGGGAAGGGAGGGAAAACACCAGCTGCTTTCATTTCTAAAGTTTCCAGTTTGCAGCACTCAAGTGGAATGGAGGCTTAAAGGTAATTTTAAAGTAGGGAAAGGAAAAGCAGAGACACGTTTATTATTTTTTTTTATTACAAGCACCCAGCTTTTGTGTGATTTAGCAGATGTGGAATTTGCAGAGGAATACATGCATTGCTGCGAAATCCAAATTTACATTTAAAACATTCTTGCCCCCCCCCCAGTCCTTTGCATGGCTTTCTTCCCAACTATAAATGTAAACCAAGTGTAAATGATGCATTGTTTGCCTTAGTGGGCAGACAGTCTGAAAACAATAGCGCTGATGGATTTGACTGCCTCTGTGTAAGACAAACGGGGACATTAACTTTCAAGTCTAATAATGTAAATTTCAGCGTTGCCAAACCTGAGCTTCCCTTAAATGTTTCCTGATGCTGGTGGCCCTAAATGTCCCTCTGCTGTGGGCCAAAACTTCAGCTGACAGTTTTTATGATCTAACTCTTCACCTTCAATACAAAGCCCCTTAACCTGTTGTTAACGACTTCAGAGAGAAGGGTAAAACGTACCTGGAGTTTAATGTCCAAGTGAATGATGGGGCATGGTACGCATATACTTTTTATGCTTACTACCATTTTTTATGTAAAGCATTTTTAAGTGGTAGAAAGCCACCAGGAAACTTAAAAGCTGCAAATCACTTGTAAAATTCAGGTCTAGTATGCGAGGAGTACTTGGCGCTGAAATTCAGATACAGGAAATAATATGCTTGCCAAAATGTATTTGGTGTTCTCTTAGATCTTTGATGGGTTGGTTGTTTTGCTGGCTCATTAATACTGGGACTATTGGATGTGATCCTTCTTGGTTTTTAACGGGCAGGTTTTATTTGGGAACTCTTGGTTTTCATTTGGAGGGGTGGGTTTATTTCAGTCAGTCACAAAAACGTTTTCTCAATGAATCAGTAGGTAGAAGGTTTAAAACCATTTGCCGTTTCACTTGCTTGGGTTTCACACTTTCCCTCGTGTAATGACATCCTGTTCTGATGTTGTTCCTTCGGTAATCCGGCAGAGTATTTCCAGTGGTGGGCTGTGGGAAAGGAGTAAACCCTTTAATTATAGCAGCGAGGGCTTGTTTGAAAATATGCTAGCTCTCTTTCCCTCCGTGCGTGCTTCCTTTTTGTCCGTCGCTTCCTTATCCAGATGAAAGGTCGGAAGCTGTAAAATGCTGCTGTTCGACTTGCCCTGCAAGCCACGCATGGCCACGATCGGCGGCGAAGCTGAGCGGTGGCTGAGAGCATCTCCACGCCAAACGCCGTCTCTGGAGGCTCTCTGCTGGAGGCGACGGCTCCCTGGTCTGCAGGCAGACGGGTGGTGTGAGTGTACCCCATCTGCTCCCCTGCAAAGTTTGTCGGCTTAATTTATGCTGCTGCAGGAAGCCGTGCAGAGTGACCAGCTTGGCTGAGCACAGAAGCAAGGGAAAAAACGCTCAGGTGGAAATTATCGTTCCATCGGTTCACATAGTGGCATCCGAAACTGCTTCAGCGTTCCTGCGGCTGAAGTGTCATCAACCATATCGCGTGTTTTTATCTGGGGGAACAATCAGGCATAAAAATGGGATTGTGTGTTTAAAAAAAATGCGTTGGAAATGAAATGAGAAACCTGTATTAAGGTCTCCACACACTTCCTAGCATCTGTGTCAGACCTGTGGAGCAAGGGTAGTTTCTGGTCTGGTTGGGTTTAGTGCCTGTAGGATTGCAACAGTTGCAGTCAGAGATTTTGACACTGCTAAAATCCATCTAGCAAAAATGTGATGATGCCCCCAGAAGAGTTCATACTTGCATCACTTAAGGGGCATCACTTAATCCTTTCTAAATGTCTCCTGTAGTGTGTAATCGGCTTGGTCTACCCTACTTGGGTTCTTGTGGTCTTTTCTACCAGGTTCTTCCCTTGATTTGCCCTGCAAAAAGGCAGCTTTGGATCTGTGGCTGTAACTATATTGCTTTTACTTCCTAAAGGCTAGAAGAAATGCAAATATTAAGAATCAAGCTGAGAAATTGACCTGCTGCCATGCTCCAGGGGGGCTTGGGGTATTCATGTCCCTGCACTCTGCTTTCAGTTCTTCGAGCTTGCCTTGCTGGGCTGACATCTTTTGGATGGTGTGATGGTTGCAGGAGATTAGCGTGTTTTGGCACATGCACGCTATGATGACTGGCTAACGATATTTATAAAGTTCAAAAATAAACCTTGGGAGCTTGTTCTGACATAATCTACTAATCTTAGTTTTGCACTTTGATACTCTGCTGTCTGAGCCAAGTCAGGATAACTATACATTATGAGCAATTCATTTTTAGCTTCGCTTGCAGATCAGTTTTGAAGCAATGCGTGCTTTTAAATTAAGAACGATGGGAGCGAATTTGGAGAAATTATTGGCTCTTTCAACTATATGCTTATGGAAATCAGCTCTCTGCCTATTTTTGAAACATTTATGTGAGTGGGAGTAGAGATGTGTGCTCCCCAATATTTCTGGACAATGTTCTGTAATGGCATTATGACTTGGTGGTTTTTTTCCTTCACTGCTCACAAGAACAGGGTGGTCTTCTCTGGCCTTTCCCACATTTGTATGTTAGGGGAAGGACTTTCTTTTCTCTTTTAAGATTGTGCTTTATTTTCTTCTGGATAAAAAAAAATCTACTACTGCTTTGGGTAAACTTTAAACTTGTGCTGGGCATCCTGTTAGTCACACTGTGTTCTGGGGAGTCCAACGAAGACAGTAAGCTTTTGAGGCTCCTCAGTTTCCCCTGGGCCCTGACAACTCCAGTTAAACAGATAATGACAGGTTTTTAGCTATGCTTGGGAATGGCCTGTTTTTTTAAGAAATACGGAGAGGAACTTGAAGATGTAAAGCAAGTAAATCAAGTGAATTGTTTTTTTTAAGAAATACGGAGAGGAACTTGAAGATGTAAAGCAAGCAAGTCAAGTGAATTGCAATGTACAAATATTTTTGGAGGTTGCTAATAATAAAGTGGACAGAAACCATGAGTCTTGGACAAGAGTCTGTCCAGGGTCTCACGCTTTGAGATGCTTATCATTATTTTTTTTTTAGTTGTGATGTTTAGCATTTAATTTTCTATGCTGTTCTGAAACTGGGAATCTTTATGCCCAAAAAGTACATAGTCTAGAAATTGCATTTAGAGCTTTAAGTTGCTGCAGGCTACTGCCATATGTTTATAGTTTTTTTTCTTTTTATAAGGTGCCTGTTAGGCAGACTGAGGGTGATTTAGAGAAGGGATACGTTTCCTTCTTTCTCGCTCTTTTTATTTCATGGATATTACTTTCAGCCAGTTTGTCCCACAGAGTTCTTTTTGGCACATCAAAGTTGTAAGCCAAATCTCTCAGCTGCAGCGTGCATGCTAAAAACCCCGCAGTACAAATTTCCAACCCTGCACGTATGCCAGATCAATTAACTTCTTAACTCAACTCGAGCTGAAAAAAAAATAGAACTGCTTCTGTTTTGGTTTCAGCCCTACAAAACTTGGTCCAGACTTTGAGTTTACAAAACTCAAAGCCAAGCAAAAAGAGGGTTCTCTGTTATTGTTTGTAAAGCGGACTGATAACTAAGCTAGTGTTGTATGTACATGGTTCCTTTTTGGTCAGTGTTCCAAATGACCAGCCTTAATGTGACTGTTTTGCATAAAAGGATGACATATATGGATGCCCGAGATGCGGTTTTCTGATTGATACTCACTTTTTTCCCTCCTCTCGAAGCGTAGTGATAATGATGAAAGTTCTCATGGCTTGTTGCCATTGTGCAGACTGGCTTTCTGAGACCAGGGAATGTCCCTTTCAGTTTTGGATATAAAGCAGAAGTTAATGTCTTGGGATACTACTTCCTCTCTTCATTTCTTAAAAGCTGTGCTGCACCCGAGGAAGATTGTAAGAAGGAGGTAGTCTTTCTGCTACTGAGGCCTTTATCTTAAGTTTGAAAAGCGCTTACCAATGTAATTTTTTTTGTTCTAGTTATTCAACATATAATGGGGACACAGTAATATCACTTTGTAAGACAAGAGGCTTCATGTTACTTAAAAGCTGGAGCTACGGCATGTTACAGTAACTGTAACTTGTGAATTATTTATAACTTGAAAGAAATAATGGTTGTCCTAATGGCAAATAACTTTGAAGCTGGCTTTTTTGTTTTTCAAGTCTGTCTGTGATGCCTTGAACCAATAAAAACTACATAAACAAGAAGTAGCTGTTGAGAGAAGCTGTCCTGTCCCCTTCTACTGTTCCCTTCTTCCTGTCTGTGGTGGAAATGCCCTGTGTGTAGCTTTGGGTTTTGCCTTCAGTAACAACATTGTCAATGTGGAGACCAGTAAGGTGCCTAATACAGTGTTTTTATGATCATTTTACGCCTGCACTGCAATCAAAGAAGCAGTTTAGCCTTCCTCTGGTTGCCTGTTCCCTCTCTCTTCTGCAGGTGATAGCTCCCACCACAGACTGGAGACTTTCCAGGTTAAAACTGAACTGGCAAAATATGCTTGGTTTTTAATGTGGATTCATTTAATATTGCAGTTTGTGATGTAGCTGTAAAAATACTGGGTCTGGGGAAGGTGTTGCAAGGACACAAATGAAGTGGCAAGGGAGGGGTTTGATTGCTTCTGTTAGCAATAGTGTGAGCTTAAATGGGCTGTGAAATTATGACTAAATAGGAGTCAAGATATATGTTTTATTTCCTAGCAAACAAAATTAGCTGTCCTTGTCTGTTCCAAGGATTGTTCGGGCATGGATTTTGTTGTACTGTCCTACTGCTGGAAGCAGAGTGACTATTAAATAAGGTTGAAATGAAGTTAGGCCACGCAGGTGAAAATGAAGCTGAAGATGTTTGTGCCTGTGGTCATGGTAGTGCAGTAGACATTTCCCAAGTGCTAAAAGATGTTAGAAGAGAGTTAAAAATGTGCTACCGTTGTTACTTGGATTTGAACATTTTTAAACTTAAACAAGAGAAGAAAAAAGGGGAAGAGAATGAAATTAAGATAGCTATGCTACTGGAAGCTGGTTCCACTGCTGTGGAAGAATGGCGGTAGAAGAAATACTTCTTTTAATTCAACACCCACGTGCACCCATCCCACAATACTCCAAAAGAGCTCCACCATGGAAGTGAAGCCATTGTACCATTCTATTTTATACAGCAAGGACCTGCTTACAGAAGGGAGTTCCTCCAGAAATTTCCGATGGCTTTGTTTGTTTTATCTTGTACTCCTGAAGAATAAGTTCAGGTAGCTTCTCTTGTTAAAACCGCTTGTGTCTATTGAACGTGCAAGTGGTGTATTGCTGATGTATTTTTGCCCCAGGTTTCCAGGTAGTGTGAGAAGGCCAAACCATGTCAAATCCAGAAGCTACCAAAAAAAAAAAAAAGCTTTCCTTTAAATGTGGGAACATCAGGATGTGGCATCACTTGCCTCTTTCTCACCGCTGAAGCCAACACTGATGGCCCTACTGATCTTTCCTTCATTGTGTAGTGATTTGGACATAGCAATACAACCAAAGAGCTGCATATGAAATAGGGTCACTGAAATTATCTGGCTTAAAAAGTAGTTACACCAATGCTCTTCTTTCTTTCCCCACCTCCTCATCTTTAAATTGCCTGGTTTCAGTGCAAGCCTGCAAAGACTTTTTAGTGGCACAGTTCAGGGAGTGGTGGGTCACAAGGACCTCTTTGGCTTTCCTGCGGATTAAAAAGACATGTGGAACTGCACCCCCGGTTTCCGTCCAGCAAGGCGCTGTAGCACGTGCCTGTCTCAAATGTATGAATACTCTTACTGACGTCATTTGAAGTACTTGGAGCCTGTGAGTTAAGCACATGCCGAAGTGCTTTTCAGGGCTCGAGATTTTGCCATTCCTGTGTAAGAGTGTGTGCAAGTATTTGCAGGCAGGAATGCTAGTTTTCTAAGAGGGTGATAGCCATTTAATGGTTTTAATGGCTTTACTAGATGTAGTCCTGCTTTTTTTTTTTTTTTCCCCCTGAACTGTTTAGTTTCTCTTTTCCAGCGTCTTCTCTTAATATTGTATTTAACTGAAGTAACTATACTACTGTTCTTTCTCTTTTCCTTATTCTTTATTCTCTATTATAGTGTGCATGTGTGCATTTTACAGTTGACTCCCCTGCTCCCCCCTTATCTTTTAGTCCCATGCCTTTTTCTTTCTCTCGTTTGTGTGTACTTCTCCAGTTGGGCTCCTCTATCCACGTCGTCTCTGTCTGAGGAAATTACCTCTTACGAAGCTGCTGGCATCTCTTTGCAAGAAAGCAAAACAAACTGTTGTCGCAGTATTTTTTCTTTTCCTGAAGGCTGAAGGGGGAGATGAGGAAAGGTTCCTGCAGTTCATTTCAGGGGCAGCTTCGTAGGAAATACTTTGGAAGGGGAGGGATTGCACTGTTGCTACTTGTCTCTCAAGCCTGCATGCAGAATTTGAGTGCTGGTTATAGAAAATACTGGCTGTGTACTTAAATTATGCAAGGCTCAGCAAACTGTTAATGCGCAAATACTGTGGAGGAATAGTAGAATGTGGCCCTGCTCAGCCCTTTTTTCAGTCCGTTTATGAACTTTTGGGAAATCGAATCCTGCTGATGTGAGCATTCAGGAAAAGCTAATTTCATAATTCACATACATTAAAGGCTTTTATTTATAGAACATTAATATTCCTGCTCTTTCAGTCAAGAGCAGCATTATGTGACACAACTGACCAGTTGTCAAAACCAGTGCACAGCTTCCATTATTGAAAGGATCTTTGCAGTCTCCATTTAAGTAAGACCTTCCAAAATAACTAAAGGTGGTCAGATTTCTTCTAGGTAGGTTGGCAAATCAGGTATAATGAGTTCTGGGCCCTGTTGCTTTGGAGAGCTGGAATACAATTTTCAGCATAAATTTGTTAAGAAAAGTACGGTCTCTTGAAGTCTGCTAGGTAATATAATTGCCTTGTATCATACTTAGAATTTCATTATAATACTATTTCACCTGGCTCCTATGAAAGTTAGTGGTGTATCATGCAGAAGAAGAAAGTGTTTATGATGTAGGTAATCATGTTTTTTCCCCTCACAAGCATCTTTTCTTGTATTCTTGATGATTCCTCTTCCTTCTGTGGTGTCATTTTATGCCCGTTACTCTTGCAGTAAAGGATGCAGTGAAATTAATTCCCCATGGGCATTTTGGAAATTACTGGTTCACTGAATTGGATGGTGGAGGGTGAAGGGATAAACTATTATTCCCTTTTTTTTTTTTTCCTCACCAACTTTTCTCAGATCCTGCCAGGGATGAGTCTGTTGTTTTCTCTCCTTACAGCCAGCCCATCTCTTGGTGCATTATAACCCTTGGTCTACTCATGCCTGATGGCTGTGGAGGCCATTCCTGCTGGGCTCTGCCTCCTGGCCCAAATGGGACCAGGAGTGGCATTCCTGCACGCACGTCTGTCCATACGTGTCCTGCTTTTCCCCTGGAATAAGGTTGAGTTGACCACAGGGATTCCCTGGCAAGGTGGTCAGAAGCTTTTTAGCTTTTTGGAAGCTTTTTTTTTTTCTGGATATGCCTTTGCTTCTTTCTTTGCTTTCCATCCTTTTTGTGTCCCTCTTCACCTTGCATAGCCACGAGTAGTTATGTGGTAGTGACTGAGGGACCGCCTGGTTGTCCGCTCTGCAGAATCCGTCTCCTTCACACGAGCCCTTTTCGGAGGTGCTTCAGAGTGTTGTCATTTTATCGCCTGCACGCTACAAGCATGAGTGCAGCTACATCTGGGACTTTGTCAGGGAAACGTGAGCATGCTCAGCTCTGGAGAGCTAACCTGCCCTCCGGCACAGTTTGTGAAACCAAGGTTAGTATGATGTGGGAAAAACGGCCAGGATATGTATCCATGGTTTGGTTGGAGTTCTGCTTGCATGGAGGATGGCTTGTCCCGAGTTCCCGGTTAAGTCCTACCACTGTCCCTGTCTTTAGCCATCTTGGCAGTGTTTTTGCTGCTTTTACTTTCGTGTGCTCCCTCAGTCATAGTGTTATGATCATGCCTTCAGAACATCAGCTACAGCTTGGTTGACAGGCATGATAGCTGAGGAGGAAAGCGCTTCTTCATCTTTTACAATGGAAGAATATACGTGAGCATGCTATACTGTTGTCTGTGGAAGAAGACTTTGAAGATGTCTGTTCAGGCATGCTTTTGAAGGTGTTCTAAAATTTGCTGTCAAGTGTCCTCTGTATAAATGATTTATCACCATTCTTCTGTTCATGTGGAGCAGTAAATCGCACCTGGGCTGAAAGGTTATCCTTTCTCCTTAAAAGGCTTCATACTTTTGCACCACTTCTTCTTTATTCCACGCTCTCCAAATGTCCAGGCATTTTTTTACTGCCAGAGAAGACCCAGTATTTCAATCAGGAATGCACGTGTTACGAAGCTGACACAACGTAGTATATAGCACTTCAGCTTTGAAAACTCATTCCTCCATGGAAGAATGCCATTGAGATAGTTCCAGCTGGTTTCCAAATTTCCAATCCCCTAGACTTTCTCAGTGATTAGACCACTCTACAATAAAAGCAGGGATCTGCAGTTGATCTGAGGGATTTAATACATAGTTTAATTTCAACACACATGAATAATGTTAAGTCCATGCATAAACTAGTCTAGTTAAGGAAAAGAACAAAATAATAGGTGATGTCTTGAGGCAGCCCTTTGAAACAAGAGGTAATATCTTATAAATTTTTAAGCACATAAGAAAGAAGATTGAATAGCTGGCACTATTTGAGACAAAAGACTCTAAGAACAATTCTAAGACTGGCTGACTGACCTACTGTTCAGCTTAGAAACTAGGACAACATCTAGTAAGGGAAATCTCAGTTACAGGGAACTGGTTATCAGGGCTCCTAATCCTGCCATAGATAAGAGAATATAAAACTGTCAAAAATGGGGTTTTAAATCTGCATCACCCAGGTTGCTGTCATTTGCATGGCTTTTTTTTTTTTTTTAAATTGGGTGCGTTGGTTGATTGTGCAGGAAGTCCCTAGAGAGGAATGAAGAATTTCCACAATGACAAAACCCTTGGGTTCTTGAAGGTGCAGGTATCATCTCTCAGGGTTACCCGTAACAAAACTTTAGTTGTTCTTTGTGCATTCACGTATTTCATACTTGGTTCATGCTGCAGCATGAGAGAGTTCTCTGGAGCAAAGTGTAATGCTCTACAGCCTCATCTAATGATATTTTCCAGTGCCTGGCTTGTCTAATGCCTGTCTAAGTAAACTTTCTCAGCTCTTCTGTGTTAGCAAGGTTGGTAATCTCACTGTTCTTTCCGTAGAAGATTCGTGTGTCTGGCTCTTCCTGGACTAGGTTGAAGAGCTGCTTCATTGTCACTTCTGAAAAGTACTTCTGCCCACGTTTTCTCAGCACAGCGAGTCTCCTTGTTACTGTCAGTTTAATTTTCTGGTGCGGAGGACCAACGCAAATACTACTAGGGTTTAATAAACAACCTACCTTTGGATGACTATTACTGTTGTGATAAAAATCATACAAGGTTGGTTGCTCATTGATTTATGCTTTTTGGCCATCTTCCAGGATGAAACTGTAACTTCATTACACAAGAGTTTCAGAACAGTACAGAGCTGTCCATTTATTTCCTTCAACTGTTATTGAGCTGACAGCTTGCCTTTGGAGGGTCATATATTCAAAAGCTGCCAATTGGATCTTACTTCATTTTAGCCAAATGTGGCACTGAGTCTGAAGTTCATTTTCTTCCTAATACACCCCCACACACTTTTTCTTTTCCCCTTAATTTTTTTACTTTCTACTCTCTCTCCCTTCCTTCCCCTTTCCTTCCCCCCAGTTTCTCCTACTGGAAATAAAAAAGACCTGGGAACAGAGGCAATGCCAGAAATAAAAGGAATTGGGTTTTTTCTTGTTGCTGCCTGTAATTTTGGTTTCTGTTAATAAGGCTTTAGTTTCTCTGGCTAGATAAGTTCTGCATTGTGGAGAAACAGATGGATTTCAAAAATGGAAGATATTTTTCATCTTGCTATTTCTGCTAACCATACTCCTACCTGTAAGCTAGCTGCTTATTTCCAAATTGCTCCTCGTGACTTTGTTTTCCTCCTCCTGCTTCATCAGTGCTCTCCACTGCCCTTTTGGTACCTTTACTTTGGAAGTCACCATTTGGAAGCCTGTGTGAAGTTGTCTACGTACTTAGCTGAGTAATCCTCTAGATGAAAGAGAAATGGGGGGGAAGACAAACCATGTGCAGTATCTGCCTGTGTACTACTTGGAATCAGAAAGCATATTTCTGTTGTGGTGCCCAGAGAAATGGTTTTCTCACACTGAGAAGTTGTGAGGACAGGCTTAATTTTTTTTTGTCTGAGTGGGATAGGTAGCACCTTAGTTCTTCTAAGTGTTTTACACAATCTAGCTGCTTTTTTTTTGATATCCCTTTGCATTGCTGGAAAAATACATGGTTTTGTGGCTCAGTCTTAAAGAAGTGTTCTTAATAACTAAGCAAGATGAGCTGAATAGTTGTGAGGAGCTGGACCTTACAATAGTCTATTTTATAAAGTAGACAACTTTATTTGGATTTCTCTGGCCTGTGTTTTAAGTATGATGTTAAATGCAGTGGAAGAATAGAGTTTCAGTTCTGAGCCAATATATTCTGTCTATGTAAACTCTTTTTCAATTAATTACTTTCAAATTACTTTTGCCAAGTCATTCCTGACTTTTTTCAGTACGGATTTATGTACTTGTAAAGTAGAAAAGTAATATAATTACTACCTGCCCAAATATTACTATTTAATGCATTAACCTGCTTGCTTTGGTCCCAAAAGAAACTCTGAGAGTGGTCTTAGGGTGAAAGCATGCATGCGTCCATTTCCTCTGAGAGTCTGTCTCAAATTCCCTCTGATCTCAAGATCAATAATTTTTGTAGCTATTTTAAATTTTAGCTGTTTATACATTCATTTTATATAAGTTTGTAATATGTTTTGTAACTTTAATGTGGATTATTCCTTAATTTTGCCTTGTTTCCTACTCAAGTAATATTCTGTAATTACCTGATTCACTGCGGTTGTGTGTAAATGAAACTATGAAATCTGTTGTCAATTAGCAATCAATGTGGTATCCATATTTTAAAATGTTATAAATTGCCTATTAGAGCTAATTTTCCAGGGCATCTCTATCTCCGTTCTTAATGTAATGCAGAATATTTTACAATAATGCCTAGGTTAACAATGATAGTCTTGCTGTATTGTGCAAAAAAGGCTTCTGTGCAGACCCAGCTGGGTTTCAGGCTTAATTCATTGCTCTATGGTGGGATCACCACAGCTGCTGTGGGGCCTTTACAAATGCAAAAAAGCTGTCAGTGTTTGTTTCATCAGATGCATAAGTGATGAGGCCAAGTTGAGGAATCCATTCCAGCGTGCGGTGTGCATGCTGGAGGCATTATTGTTTACAGAATTAGTGTCTTAATGCTTTAAAATACATGGTGCGTGTTTTGCCTTAGAGCAAAATATTTTAGGAGTAAGATGGTTTAAGGATCCTCTTCAGTTTAGTTCTGTCTTCTACCAGTGTTTGCCCTGACTCATGTAAATCTGTGCATCTGAATTGCTGCACTCTACCTGCCTCTGTTCTGAGTAATTCAGCGCTCCTCCTGTCTCGTGCATCTTTTTTGCTAGTACTTTGATTATCGTAAGCAGTCACAATTAAATAATTGCACAGCTTTAATGCAGATTCCCTCCCCTCCTTCCCCCCCCCAACTGTCAACTGGAGGAGTTGCGCTAACAGTCTCCTATGGTCACCAGGAGTCAGAGTACTTCTTTTGGCTGTCAAGGCTTGAACGAGGTTCCTTCCAGCCAATTAGAGACTAACGACGATTGGTTTCAGAGGGTGCTGCTTAAGAATGCAAAGCATGCCTCTCTGGTGGGGCTGAGCACACAGTTCCTCTATCAGTTTTCCTTTGCTTGGCTTGAGGCTCCAGGAGTGTGACACGGAGTAGGGCTTTTGCTTACATGATGCTACACTGGCTTTTGCGGGGGTAGGAAGAGGGAAAGGGGGGGTGTCAGGTTTTAAAATGTTTTTCACCGGGAGCATTCGTGTGTTCTTCCAGTCTTTGTTGCAGTCCATTGGCTGCGTGCGCGAGGTTTCATTAGGGCATGCCACCCTTCCCCGTATCATGTAACCCCACCAATAATAGGCATTGCAGGAATTTTAACTAATGCACCGTTTAAAGCTGTCGTCGCTACAATTTTATTAAATGTGCTTGCAGCGTGGAATTTTGCTAATGCTGTGGAGTGATCTGTTATGCAAATTGAACGTAAGAATGGGCTAGTGGGGATTTGTTGTCTGTATATCGGAGACAGCTCTTTTGCGTTTGGAAACGAAATGAGCTAAATCAGCGTAGGCTGCTGCCGAAACGTTCAGGCAGCCTTCGCTTGCCTGGTTGGGGATGCAGTGCTGTCACCCGAGGGGCCGAGCTTGGTTTGTAGGGAGGCACGGCAGCCTGGAAGCGTGCTTGCAGGCAGGCATTTCAGCAGGCAGGCATGGGATGAGTTGAACAACGTGAGTGGAGGATAGCTTAGGCACAGGCATATACAAATTAGATTATGAGATTTATTCTGGCTGGTCGTCGTGGCCGGGCAAAGCTGTGTTCTCTCCTAAGCTCAGAATTCTGCCATAACGCAGGCAGATTCCTATGCTGGAGAAAATGGTGTTTAGCTTGGTGCACGACTGTCCGTGTCTGTTGGCTAAACCCTTGGCCTGTGGCTAAAGCAGCACTTCTCCAGGTGCAATGTGTGATGGGGATGCTCTTCTGTCCTGCCAGGTGAAGTGGGAAGGCAGGGAGTTGGGCTTCGTTTCCAGCATCGCTGCTTCACTGAGGCACGGGAGCTGCTGTAACCCAGCAGACGGAAGAGAAGGATTCACCTCCTCCCCACGCCGGTTGCTGCTCTCGACCGCCTCTATTATCTGTAGGCCCGGGCTCAAAACATGACCAACCTCCTCCTCTCGTGCCGTTCCAGGGAGCAAGTTGCTTGCAGCGCTTCCTCTGCCGGCGCTTTGTAGCTAGAAAAGCAGCAGCCAATGAAAGAAATCCCCATCTGGCAGCCGGTGCCCCCCGTCCCTCCCTTTCCCGCACCTCATTCACAGTCGCCGTAAGCGCAACCATTTATTTCCCATGGAGTCTCTGTTGCTGTTTTATTATTTGTTGATTGCTGCGGGGCCGGGAATGGTGTGGGAGGGCTGCTTCAGGGGTGCTGAGTGGGAGTACAGTGGCAGCAAGGACCTGGAGGAGCTGAGATGCCAGTGCTGGGTACGTCCCTCCGGTCTATAAATTGGGGGAAAAAATAACGGGCTTGAAACTGCAGCAGAGCCCTTTCCTTGTGACAAGAGATGGAAATGGGTTGAATGAGGGAGGTAGTTTTGAGAAAAGCCAAAACCTCCTTGGCAAAAGGTCGGTCTGTTTTTTAACAGCGCTGTGCTTGGCCTTGTGTGCGGTAGCCTGGCTTTGCACGGGTGGAGGTGAAGTGCCCTGACCACATCATGGGGTGTTTGTATTTTGGGAGCGTGGTGCAGTTTAGAGCAGCCTTTGGAGGTGTCTGCACAGGCAAGGCTGAGCTGGGAAGCTGCTGGTTTGGGTGTGCACACGGTGGGGTGGACAGGCTGCTATGCTAGTGCCCCAGTGGTGGAAACCTGCTTTTGTGAGACATGGGGAGTCCTCTCGGGGCTGTTCCCGGGGGCACGCAGCTCCTGCTCCCTGCCCCCCCACGGAGCAGCCTGAAGTTGAGCGGGGACAATGCCTCTGTGCTGCTGGGAACCCTAATAAGAGGCCAAAATCTGTCCCAAATGCCAGGAGTGCTCCCTCAGGGAGTTGGGGAGCAGGCGAGCCTACCTCCTGAGGTCTCCATCAGCATTATTTTTCCTATGGCTGTCTGCTCTTCTGTAGGTTGGGTGGCAGAAACAAAGAAATGACGATTAAATCCAGAAGGTGGAAGGAGCAGAAAGGGAAGATGTCTTTTTCCCCTTCTCCCAGGGCTGGTTAGCTGCCTGCACAGCCTGTCCCGGAGGTGGCTGCTGCTCCTGCATCCCTGCCCTCAGCAGCATCCTTACTTCTGCTGTGAGTCCTGGCTGACCCTTGAGTTTGAGCTTAGAGTTAGAGCTGCTTCATGGGAATATTTTAAAAATGAATCAAAATTATCTACAGTATAATTAATTTTTTTTTTTTTAAAAAAAATGCATTGTTGTATAACCAGGCTTTAGAAAAACTCGAATTTTGAGCCAAATCAGCTTTGTGGTTTCCTGTTGCCCTTTGGGTTGCTGGTGCTGTGCCAAATTGCGTTGGTAAAGAAAACAC
This sequence comes from Numenius arquata, assembly GCF_964106895.1. NCBI lineage: Eukaryota > Metazoa > Chordata > Aves > Charadriiformes > Scolopacidae > Numenius > Numenius arquata. The sequence goes on along the minus strand of NC_133579.1, from coordinate 64,839,279 downwards.
TTTAGTAGTTACAATATAGCCTTGGATACATTTAGCTGTCCTGAAAAATGCAGTAGTAATGTTTGAGGTATAAGAAGCATTTTTATTATTGTTATTTATTAAGATTTCTCCCCCCACTCAATATGTTAAGTCACTAATGAGGAAGTAATGGAAGTTGGGATTCCAGCTTTATATTTAGACTTGTAAATGCACTGGCTTTGGAAATACTCGTCGGTGTTAACACTGATGGCTGCTGTGCCAGTACCGGGAACGTATTTCATCATAGGAGGCTGCATTAAGCAATTGTCCCCTTGCTGGTGAATTGGCTCTTGATGGAGAGTCAGAAGAGCTTATTTTAATTAGGCTTTGTTTGAAAACATGGCTCAATCTACTAATTGAGGTAGGTGCTACTTCCCTGTGGACTTCTTACAGCGTTAATGCAAAATTGTTGGTTTGCTTTTTGAGCATACTTCTGTCCTATTTGTATGAGAGACAGACAATTGTGTGGCACGAACTTCATATTTAATGTTAGGAAATGGAAAAAAAAAAAAAGAAGCACATGGTTAAAATAGTATATCAAAACATTGTACTGGGAAGTTGGATTTTGGGTGAGGAACATGGAGGTAACGTGGTGTCACTAACGAAGCACCGAGGCTTTGGGGGCAACAAATTGGCCTTGGGAAAGCAGTAGCGAGCAGTGAAAATGCTGATGCACGCTCTCTGAGGTGACACGCGGCTTTTTGCTGGACACCCACCATCACTGGTGTGCTCACCTCTTCCTGTGGCAATTTGAATGTAGGAGAGGGAGCTGCTGCTTTCCGTGCTTCGGTTGACAGAAGGCACGTTAATATGTGGCTGCCCAGTCTGCTTTTCTTTGAAATAGCTTAGCTGACGTTCAAGGCTGAGGGAAGTACAAAACAAACTCTGACAGTCTTTCAGATATTTTAATTAAAAGTGATGGAAGTGAAGAATTAGAGCTGCTTCTGTGCTAGGATGGCTTATTCAAACATGCAGCTTAACCAGTTAGACTGCAAGGTGGAAAATGCTAGAGATTGTGTATCTGAATTAAGCAATTTTAATTTGGTCTTTCATCTGTGTCATTACTGAGGGATATCCTGCAGGCTGGTTTAATGAACTCAATCTAGAGGTGTGTAGAGGCACATCTCTTTGCTTGACAGCAGCAAGATGGCATGCTATGACTGGCAGACATATCTTCAGCTTGTGTAATTGTCTGCTCTTGTCATATGATGACAAATGGAGCGATGATCATATTAAACAACAAAAAAGTTCAAAGTAACACGAAGGCTCTGAATAAACTCTTGGAATCAAAGAGATTCTCACATGACAGCATGTCAGCATGGGTATTTTTAGCCTGAATTAATGCAGCTATAGGAAACTCCCCTCCCCCAGAGAAGTATTATTGTGTTAAGTTAAATGTCAGTCAGAATTTTTAGCCTAAATTCTCCGCTTCCTACAGGTGTGGGAGCTTGTCTCGTGAGCGCTCAGACTATGTTGCACATGCAGGCAAGGAAAAAACTGTCCCAGGTCAGGAGTTTAAAAAAAAAAAAAAGTAACTAAAGTTTGTCTGTTGACTGACAAATGTGATTTTTTTTTTTTTTTTTTTGAATGAGCCTCTTCCAAACCCAAATGCAATAAGGATGAGATCATACAGAAAAATTTCATCAGGAACTGAGCATAGTTTGGAGTTTTGGCAAATAGTGCTTAAAGGAATAGAAATTCCCTTCTTTTCCCTTTTATCTGTCCAGCTTGCTTTCTTGTCATGGATGCAAGCTAATGCATTTCTATGTGTTACGGTATGAGGTTTTAATTTTTGCAGAATAAACTGTCTTTCTGATCAGACCAAGGTCAAGTATTATGAGAAATATTTTTTCCTTTTGTGAGTAAGAGGATTCTGCAGAAGGGAAGTACCCTCCTGCAAATCCAGGAAAGTTGTTTTAAAACAAAATGCAGTTTTAGAGCATTGGGGAACAGGAGCTGCAAAGTAAATAGCTAATGGGACGGAAGCTTTTTTTCCCCCTCCCCTATAGGAACTGGAACTGAGTATAGTTAACCATAAAGGAAAATAAGTGATATAGATTATCAGTATTATTCCCTTTTTGGTTCTTACAGTTCTACCTCGGTCGGGTTGATATTTGTGTCACAGTATTAATAAAGACTTTTTTTGTTGTCTTTTTTCTGTTTTTCTTCCCCTCTCTCCTTAATCTTTTTGTCTTCTGTTAGGGGAAAAATGTTTTCACCAATTAAGAAACCCCACATATGCTATCACATGGCAGAGGAAAACTTTCTCTTCTGAACACTTTATCCATAGACTTCATAGAAAATTGCTTTACTTCTGGATTGTTGTCCTTGTGTGGTATCCCGGCCCCAACAGCGTATTTTAGATGCTGTTCTCCAAAAGAACTTTTTCAGGGCAGCAGCCCTGGAGCTGGGCTCTGGTGCCACGATGAATGTAGGGGAACACAGAGTGCCCAGCCCTGAATTCAGCAGCACTTGTCTCCAAACGGGTCTTAAATACAACCTTTTTCTCTTGTTGGTTGAGTTAGTAAGTGGCAAGTAAATGCTTCAACTTCGTGATTTTCTTAGTTTACTTTTGGATTTGGAAATTTTTACTATGGTGGTCCTGTAGTCATTTAATTGTAATGAGAATAGTGCTGTGCACATGTGCACCTCATTAGTTGGTACAGCTGGGACTCTCAATTTCAGCAAAAAGATAGTCTTAGTCAAAAGAGTGCCTATGTAAAAATAGCACCGCACTACTCAACAGTTAAACCTGCGTGAAATACGTCAGTTCACTAAATCTATGTGTATCAAGTTCTTAATACATTGGCAAAGCTAATTTTTATTAGCCGTTTTATTCTCAGCATTGTGCAACTTCTACCTTCTGCAGAAACTACATGTAGCTACTGCTTTGGTACAGGTATGAGTAAGGCCATATCTGTATCAAGAACATGAGATGTTAGAAATCTTAAGTATAATTCTGTACCTAGTGTTGGATACAGTTCCTTGTCTGGATACAAGGATCCTTTTGGATACAATCCATTTTTAAAAATGCGGTAATATGTATCATCTTCCCATACAGATGAGAGACAAAGGAGCAGGGTTCATGTTAGACTCATGCTCATTTAAATGTTCAATAAGCCTGAATCTTAGAATTGTTGCAGGAAAACCAGTTTGATTTGCAATCTCAGAGCTACAGAAATGTCATTTTACTCTTTTTTTGGTACTAATATGTTTTGGTATGAAGTGCCATGGAGAGCTGGTAAACCTGGACTCCGCATTGCTGCCTAAGCTGCAGTATAAATGTACCTTAAGAAGATCTGCTGCCTTAACCCTCTTCTCTTTTCAGTAGAGATGAAAATCTAGGAGTAGAGTTGATGTAGCTTAAAAAAGGAATAAAGCTAATCGGGCCCATTTGCTTGTTTTATGGTTTGAAAAATAGGCGGTAATCAGAGGTGCGATTCAACACCTGGGTCGTTCATGCAATGCCAGGAGAGATGGAGATAGGTTGTAGAGGGCTGTAAAGTGTGAAACAGCAGAGAAAAGGGGAACAGTCAAGAAATGCAAAGATGGAAGTGACTGAGCCAACACAGTAGTTACAAAAATTATTTCTACGAAATATTCTGATGGGATTCATAAATGTAGAGTGAAAGAATATTGCAGTAATGGGGAAAGAAAAGAGTGAGTCTTTCACAAAGCGTTTTAGCTCTGTGGAAGATTTGTGTCTCTGCAGCATTTTGCAGGAAGAATTGGCAAGATTTGTCCTGATATCAATACTAGTGCCTGCAGAGGGGTTTGAAACACTTGATAGCCATGTTGTATTTTGAGTGATGTGTAGTCAGTCAGCAAGTTGCAGGGTTTTACAAAACTGTTCTTGCAGTTGTGTGCAGAAAGGAGGGGGCTGGTTCTGTTATGACTCTCCCAACAGTAAGGGGAAGAGATTGTCAACTCTTAAAAATCATCTGTCTTCATTTTGACTACAATAAGAAAATGTTTGGAAATGATGCAGGCAACATCTTCAGGGACACTAGAAAATAGCATGTTTATTGTAGTAAACAGTCAGTTGATTTACTCCACATCTCAGCGATCATTTCCATGTTGGTTTTAATCTGAGATTCATTTATGTGCGAGCCGGTGGCTTACGTGTGGTGGATGTGATCATCTACTGGCTTGCCAGAATGCAGTCAAGTGCTCTTGGTTAACACCACTCATCAGCCACTTGTGTAATTGCCATGTGTTGGTCAAGATGATTGCGTAGCATCTTTCAGTTGAGCAGCATAAATTTGGAGTTAGCTGTGCTGGAAAGGATGCATCTTCTCTGGTCAGCCTCTCCTTTTCCTTATTTCTGTTACTAGTGGTGTATATGTATGGGTGTATGTGTATATATATGTGTTTGTGTCTGTATTTATATATGTGACCCATGTAAGGCAGCATGAGATTTCTAGCAGTTTGAGAAAGCTCCTGCAGGTTGATAATGGGAGAGGCTCTTCTTGAAGGTAGCTGCTGCAAGGTTGTTCCTGTCTTTTTCCTTCATCCATGTTATTTTAGGTGGCTTTTACCCTTCTCTCTCAGTCCCTCATATTCTCGTTACTGTTCTGCCATACATGTGTACTTCAAACTGTGTAGTAACAATATGGGATTATGGGATCCCAACTGGATTAGATTGCTGGGCAATCTCGTCTCATTTTATCTCATCATAGGACATCTCATCTAGTCGTCTCACACGTAGGACAGGAAGAGGTGGTAACCATCGCTGCATGCCTTGTCGTCAAGACTGTGGAAGCAAAACATGTTAAACATTTGATTCTTCAGAATAATAAGTTGTATATTTTCTTCTGCCTCTCTGCTCTTTCTCCCCTTTTCCATCTTCTGTCCTCATCTTTCCGCAGAAATTGTCTTCCGTAGTTTCAGTGTAAAAATTAATCTCTAGTCTTTTGGAAGAGACACTGGGAATTCTCAGCGCTGTAGTTGATGCATTTCAGTGCGTTACTGCTATTTCACACTGGCTGCCAGGACTCCCGAAGCTCTTCTGGATCACCCATTGATTCCAAGGTGGTTGCTACGGCCGACACTTATTCGGTATGAAAATGTGTGCATTTCACAGCATAATTCATGATCTCTTACTGATCCTGAAGCTGTCTATGTGTCTCAGATTCATGTAAATATTTTGGGGACAATCCTTTCCATTCTGTAGGCAGCACTGTTTAATCAAAATGTCAATAGCTGGTATCAGGTGGCAGGATTAGTCCTTGCCATAGCCTACAGAGGAGAGGTTTAGTGCCTGGAGGATGTAAGTAGTACAGCCAAAACGCCCCTGCTATGTACTTCAGTGTCATTTATAGAATTTTGAACTGTGTGCTAAGGAAGAATAAAGCAAACGTAAATGTATTATTGCTCCTATTATAACACTTCAGTAGGATAAAAAGAGAGAGAAAAACTTCAATAGCTCTGATGATAGCCTGCCAGAGTAAATGTTGGCTCAGAAGCGACTGTGGTAATGTAGCTTTTTCTCTAAATCTGTTTGAGTTAAATGAGAGCGGGGCCAAGCTGAGAAATGAGTTTCTCTGTAGTGCCGTCTCTGCTGCTTCCAGAGCACTCCGGGTTCTATGGTTCCCTCATCCTCTCCATCCCTCCTCGGGTCTCAGCAGAGCTGAGTGGGTCAGGTCAGAGGCTCTATCAAACTCACTGTCAGCTACAGGGTTTATATTGCACATGACATCAGAGGGAAGGACGGGTATCTGAGCAGACAAGGCTTTACACTTAAGTGTGGAGCTTGCTAATAGCCTGGTAAAATAATGATTTTAATTTAAGAATAAAATAAATATAACGTGAAGGGTTGGGGGCTGGCGTGGGTGTCTGATTCTTTGGTATCTGACATCTGGCTTTACTTCTGAGTTCGTGGACATGAGTTCAGCTTTCATCTGGTCTTACAGCTAAGACACTCTCCTGCTTTTAGGACTATATAAATAGAGGAGCTGTTTATAGGCAGCTTCTGAAATAAATGGGGAAATAACCATTTTTAAAATTTTAATTTGAACAACGTGTAGATGCAAGTTAAAATCTAATTTATTTAGTCTCTTTCGGGATCAGAGGGAGAAAGATGTCTGCAATGAATACAAAGGGTTCCAGAATCTGTGGAAAGATGTTCTCACTGCTGATGGCGATGGCTTTACCTTCACCAAGTGGGAGGTTTGCTGCTGCTTTTCTCTTCCATTAAGCTGGTGGCTGAGGGGGAGATGCTGGGCTAGTCTTAGAAAATTTTAGCGCTAGTTTTTCTAGGTCATAGGTATTAAGTAGGAAAGGGGGCCGTAGTTGAATGAAGAAACTTCCCTTCTACCTTCATGTCTGACAGCGTCTTGAGGAAGACAGCTTGATTTTGGGTTAAATACTGTGATTGTTCTAGCAAATGCTCTTGTTGCCTTTATTCATTTGTGTCGAGAAACCAAGAGACACCTGGAAATGAACCATTTACAAAACCAAGCTTTTGATTAGAAACAAACATTGTAGTAGGCCGTCTAAGGATAGACCCACAGATGTTGTATGGGCTTGACCTGGTCGTGGCTAGAAACAAAATGTCAACACACATTCCAAAGATGCCCTTGAACTTGGATCTTTTTGTCCATGTTTGAAAATGATGTCTGTGGTTTCCTGGTATGGAAGCGTAGGGAAGCAGCAGGAACCACAGGTATTGCAGTATTCCTGCTCCATTGTAGTTTTGGTGCACCTTTCTATCTTAGTCCCACTCAAATTTCAGTTAACTGTGAGGCGAGATCTTCATCTGGTGGAAACTGGCAATTGAATTTTAATGGATCTCTGCTGAGTAAATTCCTTCTCATGGGATTCTTTACTTTCAGTCCCCTGTACCGGTTGGTATACCCAATGCTGTGACATAATCTTGGGGGGGGAGGGAGGAGACGGGGGGAAGGGAAGAATGAGAATGGAAAGGGCAGCTGAGAGATACATATGCATACTCACAAAAAAATAGTCATATTGTGTGACCTTTTAAGATGAAGGATACTAAATAAATATACAAGATTAGACAATTTACTTTAATATGGTAAAATGTTGCTGTTTAAGAATCAGTTGTAGCAGGGAGGATTTGTTGGGGCTGTGCTGTTGTGATATTGTTGAATTTATATATGCTCCTTCCTAATAAAACGTGTCAGTACCATTGTATGTTAGTTTGGTTTCCTGCCTCTCTCTGTCTCTTACAGCATTCTAGTTGGAGATGGGGTTACAGTCTTGAGAACCTCTGTTTTGCACATGTCTGTGCACTGCTTATGAAGAAGCAATCACTGTAACTCATAAATATGTGCACTCGTCCTCCAAAGACATATAAAACATATTTGAGCTATAAGGCTATACAAACATGAAGCAATGCTGATGACGACATGCAAACCACAAGGGGGAAGCTTGACTGGCTCGATCTTTTTAGAACCTGGAAATGTTTGCATAGCCTCGTTGCTCGGCTGTGCTTTTTTCCTTGATAGATAGATAGGTAGCTAGGTATCAAAGAGTAGGGTAAAATGCTTTCTTCAGCTGTATAGCATGTTAAATGCTATCCTGTTGTCCAGCTTTTTAGCTTAAAGTCTGGTTTTCTAGTTTTCTCCTCCTTGTTTCTTAAAGCTGCAATAAAAGATGTATGGTAGTGACCTGAGGACCAGCAAGTACAGTGTGTCTCTTGGTCTGCAGTGGTTCTCCTGTTGGACAGTGTGCCAGAAGAGCTGTGTAGCCTAAAAGAGATGTCTGTGTATTATGTGGTGCAAGTCACATGCAGCTTTATAATCAATGCATTTCTGCACCAGAAGTGGTTTTGGGGAATGCTGGATCGTGTGTGGAGCGAAGCTGGACATGATTATGGCCAGAAAATACATTGCTGTCTTGTAAGGAAGACACTAAATCAGTTGTTGTTCCTTTTTTTAAAACCCAAATTTCAAATGGATTTTCTTTCCTTCTTCTTGTATTACTTTCTCAGATTTGCCTTCTCAGGCCAGAGGAGGAGACAAAATGGTCTAATATTTTTTATCATTTTTCTTTCTATATGTTTGATGTGATAAAACGATTCTGCAATACTCCAACCCGTCTTGTGATAATTATGGAAAAATCGATTTGCTAAAGCCATGACTTCACGTAGGTTCAATTAATCAAGAAATATTGCTTTAAAATTTGGTAAATTTGAGATTGTGCATCTTGAGGCTCAAGGGTATAGTGGGGTTGAGGACTGGCCTGTTTGTTCTTTGGACAAAATAGCGGGTCGTTGAGGCAGAATCGGATCAATGTTTCTACGACCAGTAAGAAATTATGTATACATAGTTGTTAGTATGTTATCAATTAATGGATTATTAAATAGAGAATTTGAGAGCGTGTGTTATATTATCTGTGATTTCCTGTGGTAGGGATGCTGAACTTCATGTTGCTTACAGCAGCCATATGGAGTTAAAGTTGGTCCTGACTGTGTCTGAGGTGCAAGCCTCTGTCTCGGAAAAATAGCAGCCATGAATATTTCCAAACAGCTGGAGCTGGAGACCGTTTCCTGGCTCTGCAATGGGGAGGATGGAGGCTTTAAGAAGGATGCCATCACGTGGCGTGCGGTGAGATGTGCTGAGTGGCATGGGTTGGCAAAACTTGTTTACTTGGTTTTGCGTCATTTAAAGGCAGGATTTTTTACTGTGAATTTGGATCAGCATTTGATCGCCTTGTCCTTTCCGAGTCTTGCAGGAAAGTGCTACTACATCTTTAATTTCTCCTGGGCACAACTGCCAGAAATAACTTGTGTTGGGGCTCCAGCCCCGGAGCTGCGCCTCTAACCCACTTCGTTGCTCTGCCAGGCTATAGCGACTGGTGTCTGTGTGTCAGCTTTCCATAGGAGATGCAGCAGCAGTGACACCTGAACCACAGTAACTTCACCCCTCTTCTCACTGACTGCAAGGCTCTTGGGTTGATGGACCAGACTGAGCTGGGCTGTACTGTGGTGGTTTTCCTTTAGTGATGTTTTGCAAAATATTTATTACGTTGTTCTGTCCTTCCTTGTGTTAATGAAAGGAGATGACTGCTTACATGCTTTACTTGACAGACCTGATGACTGTCTTAAAATTGGTTGTGGATTCCTTTGGAAGAGGTTTTGATTTTTGAACCATGTGCATCATGAGTTGGTAGAGGGTAAAGATGGCTCGTTTCTTAATTTTTGCTAAATATGTTATATGTGACTTTTCATTTGTGGAAGTACTGAGAGAAAGAACAGGGGCAAAAAAGAGAGCAAAAAAAATTGCCAAAACTAGTCAACTGGAGTTGTGGGAAAAGTTATATTGGTGTTTGGTGTGTGCATTACTGTTTGGGTTGACTTTCTAGTGGTGAAATGGACAGCTAGTTGGGATGTTTCTTTCTGTGATGCCCTTCTCTTAACACATCTTCCTGTTGTCACCTAGCGCTGCTGAGTGCTACCTCACTGACAGGAGGGTGGGTACCATCCCTGCAGGGCTTGTACTTAGAAGAGTTCGGAGCCTGGCAGCTCATGGATGTAGCATTTGTAAAGTCAGATTTGGGTAAAAAAAGCTGTGTTACAATGGCTTCAGTAACACCCCTATTTTGATTTAAAGAAGGAATGTTTAAAAGGAAAATGTGCTTCACTGTAACAGCTGGATTTAAAAAAAAAAAATAAAAATTGCACATTGTTCATTCACTTCTCGTTTCTCCTCATACAATGAAATGTAGATTTAAGTTTGAGTGCAAGCCTTTCTTGGAGGAAATTTTGTGTGGTGTCATACCCTGTAAATTCAGTCTGAGTTCCTTAAGCAAATAATGCATAGATGTAAGGGCCTAAACCCCTATACACTTTCAAATGGAGGCCTTTTCATCTTAGAATACAAAGAATTAATTCCTCTCAGTCTCTAAAAAGAAGCACAGCATTTGCTCTTCTTTCCAACTTGGCAGCTAAATGGAGGTGGTGCAGTCAAAAGGAAGTGGCTACAAAAAGATGAAGCGTACTGGTTGTGAATCTGCCAAAGGTGGCCAGCTGTATTGCTATTTTCAGCTAATTCTATGCACTTAGTCAGAGTTTTCACTTAAATTAAAGACTAAAGGTATATTTAGTGATCATTAGGTACTCCTCTATAAAAGGTTTTGTTCCGTGCTTTGATAATGGGGATGGCAGAGAAACAGAAGGTAGCCAGCTAACCATTATTGTGTCTTTTGCTATGCTAAATGCATCGGGTCCCTGTGATCTTTGGAGCTTTTAATTTGTACTTTGTGATAAATGCCTCTCTTGGTAGAGCCACGTCATTCCGATTCTTGACTTTTTCTGTTCGATGGGATTATTTCGGAAAGAGCGAGCCATCGGGAGCACTGCACAAATGCTTGTGTGAAAAATACTGATACCAAATGCTTGAGCTAAATAAATACTCTGTAAGTGAACCTTCCAGTCTGGGTGTCCTAACTCTCTCTGGAGTGAAGGATACCTGAGGTCAAAAGGCTGCTGATCATGCTCCTAGTTTCTCAAGCTTTTGGAAATATACGTTGCAAACCTATTTCTGAGGGGAAAAGAAAAGAGAAACCAAATAAACAAGGTTCTCACCTGGACGTGCAAAATTTTAAAGTTTCTCTGAGACTGAAAGGAATTAAAAACAAGAAAAGAGCAAGCAAGAAGTAGTGGATTTGGGCTTATAAGGGCAACTAGAAAAGTGTATGTAGAGCCTTAATGTAGTAAAAAAAAAAATAAATCTGTGAAGTCATTAAAAAATAATTAGGGAATAGGCATTCCTACAGTCATTCCTGTTTCTTTTTCTCATTTAATGCCATTACCGTCTTAAATTCTGTGAAGGGATACTTTCCCACTGTCCTTACTTTGGAAAGCACCTTATAAGTTTTGAATCCTACAAAATTTTGGGCGTTCTCAGCCACAATGAGGTGCCTTAAAATGCTCTGAAAAAGATCAGTTTTGTGTCACAGGCTTGCAAATTCCTTGTAGAACGTGAGCAAGGGAGCAGCCGCAGCCTGTTGGCATCAGTGGGGCTGAGTCACAGCACCTTAATCCTGCAGAATTAAGTAATGCATTTTCAGCGGTGCCCTTGCGTCATTCCTGCTGCTCTCCATGGGATGGATTGTCTGTCCTCAGCTTAGCATTGGGATGTGCTTTTGACTTCGTTCCCACAAGGGCATATAAAAAAGGAAACCACCTCCCCCGTGCAGCAGCACAATAAATATCTTGGCAGGTCTCAGTCCATAAACTCTGTTATAATCTTGCAATTTATGATTATGTTGTTATTTGTCAAGAAAACCACGAGCAAATCTTTTGTAAAGGAATGTGAAACGATAAATAGGGAACTGCAAAAAACACCGGTGCTTTTCAGGAGGAGTTTTTTTAGGAGGTTCGTATTGATCGCCTTGCACCAGAAGTTGAAATGGGTGATCTGTGGTGTGTTTGAAGCGTGACTGAGAGCATTTGCACTCTGCTGATTTACTCTGCAGAGGTGCAGGTTTGGTTAGCGCTGCCGTAGTGCTGCTACAAGCTGTTGTGGTGTGCTGCCGCCTTAATAAGCAGTCTGTGGGCCTCAAGATTGCTCCTGGGCTCAGTGGTGCTGGGGAAATGCCCCATGTCTTGTGGGACAGGACTATGGGAATTGTTTGACCTGTGAGAGTTCATGCACCAGTGCCCAGTGGGGCTGGCGTTTGCTGAATGAGCACATCTCTCACACACACGTTTTCGATTATGGATACGTCCCTTGAGGATCTATAGGATGTTTTTGACAGCCCTACCCCGAGAATGGATGTTGTTGGAATGGTATTGGGTAAACCTTTGCAGAACAGATAACGCTGAACTAGTTAAAATCAGTAAGGAAAGTGCATGTATATTAATCTTAAGTTACCATTTTATTGTATTATACTAGAACTGAGTGTTAGACAGTTTGGCATCCTCTAATAGTTGGTTAGCAAAGTCTTTTCCTCCCATCAAAAATATCTTTCCAGTTGGAGCGCCTTCTGTTTATTTGTTTGCTTGTGTTTTGATCTTGAAAGACAAATAGCTGTTTGCGCACAACAGAATAGCTGGATTATAGTTTCTCGAAATATGTGCTTGGAGGGTAGTATCTCTCTCTTCCTGGGTTTAAAGCGTACTAATAACAAAACTACTCTTAACATGGGCAAGGCAGACTGTGGACAAACTTGTGTGGACCCGAGGTGGCTCGGGGAAGAACGCGTTTCTGCGAGGCAGCACTTGAAGCAAATGGCCGAATGTGAGAAGATGGGGTTTCTTCCTTTGCTGCAGCAACTGCAACTGAAATTAATTTTAAACAGCTCCCTTGCCTTTCAAATCTGCGATGTGTCTCCGTTTACTTAGAAGATCTGAGAAAGCAAGCTTCAGAAAACAAAAAGCATTGTTCCCAGTAACAAACCGTCAATTGGTCCGTCATGGTTTTCAGTTGTTTCCGTGATTATGCTTGTGAAAGAGATGAAAATACTTCTCTTTTATTATCAGCGAAGTGAATTCCCCTGCTGCCCGCTTCTAAGAAAAGCGTGCCTGGCCTGGCTCTGCTGTGCCTTGTCCATCACTCTCTGTTCCCCACGTGCTTATTTGTTCGGGCTGGTGTGTATGTGGCAAAATCTGTCCGAACTCAGTATCTTCGTGGTGGGTTTAAATTTGCATATTTCTCGCTTCTTCCAGACCCGCTATAATTGTCTGGAGAGCTTAAGAGTAATTGCTGCTTCTGGTTTTATGAATAATTTTGGGAGCGTTCTTCACGTTAGTGAAACCACAGAGCGTATCAGTGAAACCTTGCTCTGAAATGCAGTTTATGGGGGATTTTTTTTGTCTTTTTGTTGTTGTTCTTAATGTGTTTCTCCTATCTACTCTCTGAAAGCAACTCTGTGCTCAGGAATGCCTATTGTCTTGTATTTAGGTCTGTCTTTTGATAGTTTAAGCAAGCTCTTTTTTTGTGTGTTTTTGGACAGTGAGTAAGTTGTACCTGTACCTCACTACAGACTTGTTTCCCATCTATCGTCCCTTTTTTGCACATGCAAAGCAATTCAAAGACAAAATAAGGACATTATGTTACTTTTTAAATTATATTAGCATACTCACTGCCTATGGTGTAAATTTATTCCCAACCCGCTGAACAGAGAGTGTGTGTGAAGAGAGGTTACAGCGTAGTGTATTGAAACTGAGGGCTGTGGACACCTCACATCATTTTTGATTAATTAACGATCGATCCAGGAATCCTGGATTTGAACAGCCCAGTTTGGAGAGGCGCAGGCTGCACTTGCCCTCTGTGGGGCCATGAACTCTCCCAGTGGCTGAGAACCAACATGAGGCTCTCCTTAAACACGTGTAGGCGGGAGAGGAGCGACAGCATTTAAAACCACAGAGCCCTTCCCATTTCAAGCTATGAACAAAATTCAGAAGCTTTTTACAGGGTGGAGGAGCCTGGCTGTCCCTGCTGGGGCTTGAGGAGAGGTGGCAGCGTAGGGAATGCGAGGCTCTCCTACCTCTTGTTGGCAGAGGTGCTGCTCCAGCATCACGTCACCACCTGGGAGTCTGGCGATGCCTCCTGTAATTAACAGCACAAGGTCCACATTCTCAGCTTGGGACGGTTTTGAGGAAAGGTTAATGCCGCTCAGGCCCGTAAACTTACGGCTAATGAACTGTTTGCAGTAATACGGCAAGCAGCTTAAGCGTGTGGGTTCAGCAAACAAAGTGTGGTGGAAGGCTTATATAATTAGCGTTAATGTTTGGTACAAAACACCCCATCGACAGTATCAGCTGACTTATCTCATTATGAGCTATAGCTGTTTTGTGAATCTAATAAAACATGAATTTTTAAGACAGGGTAGTGAGAGTAAGGGGAAGGCATGAAATTAGATTAGAGTCTATAAACATAAACGCTGGCTTCCCTGCCCCTGTCCAAAGCAGCGTTCGGGCTGCTTTTTTACAGAAAGCACGGGCTTTGTTTTTGAGCTTTAAGAGCCAGAATAACATCATTCTGGAAAAGTCCTTCTATCAGTCCCTTAAAGAGGCATATTTTTTCAGTTTTCTGTACTGAAATCTGGGGTTTCCGACTTAGTCGTAGTGAAAGATTTAACCGAGCGATTACTTAGTGTTTTGAAATACTGAGAACCCTGCTCTGAAAGGATGAGTGTCGGTCGGATCTCCTTTGCTTCCGTAACATGTTTCCGTGATGTACACCAGTGACTGCGTAGCTGCCGTCTCTCCCTCTTCTTCCTGCCACGCTGGAAGACAAAGGTTCATCCGTGGAAAGGAGAGGGGAAATGGTAAGCACTGCCTAGCGCAGCGGTAAGAGCCAAACCTTCAATTGCAGAAGGATGAGGAGAATCCAGCAGTCCCAAATCGGATTGCTCCTGGTGCAGCCATGGGTTCGGCAGGGTGAGGGATGGGCTGCGGCATGAAGCTGAGCTGCAGGATGTCATTCAAGCTGGCGGTGAAAGGGGCGACTGTACTGTCTCCTGTGACGGCGGCCAGGCAGAGCCGAGTTGCTTGGGGAGCACTTATTGTTAATTTCCTGACTCCAGTGCAATTTAAAATCCCTCTCAAAACAACCCTTTTTTTTTTTTAAATGGTATTTTTTTATTTAGAAAGTAAATAAAACCTCAGGCAGATTAAGGAATGATGCGCATGCTCCTGGAAAAAATGGAATAACTTCTGAAATCCAGAGCATGAAATAAAGGCATGGGGTTGATAAGCAGGAGGAAGGGCTTGGGCTGATCCCTGCGCTCGTCAGAGCCTTTAAACAAGGCAAGAATGAACACGCCGCAGAGTTATAGGACGTCTGAGGTTACCTGCTGTGAAAGAGCAGATTAGCATGCTGTGGTATTTTGTTTGAGGTTTCGAGAAATTATCATATCCGGATAGCAAACCCTTGTACAGAAATATACTGCCGTTTCTTCATGAGATCGTTTCCTTCATCCTGAGGCGTTTATAAGAAAATCTAGTATCCTCCCTAAGAGGGGTTTACTGAGAACTGTCTTCATTCATAAAGTGAAGATTATGCTACGATTCTTTTTTTTTTTTAAAGCAGCTTCAGAGTCTGTAAATCTGTGATGTTTTCACAACAGGAGGATTGACAGATGACTAACTGGATTTCCCCTTCGCTTTCTACAGCATTTCATAAATGCGGAATAATTTCCACAGGATGAATTGTTTTCATGGTGCTGAGTAGTTCAAGTGGAAAAATGCCTGGTATTAGTAACCGTACCCGGTGTACATAGTGCCTCATGATGTATTCAGTTATATTTAATATAAATACTGTAGGCCAGTCATCCTCTTGTCAGTCCTGCCTGTCCCTTGGGCAGTTCCTTCTCCTGTGCAAATACCTGCAAGCACTCTAAATTCCCACAACCTCACGTGTCCTGGGCATGGAGCTGGAGGCACAAAGCACCCTGTTTATCCTGACCTTACTCCAAGGTGCTCCAAGAAGAAGCTGTCTCCTTCAAACCCAGGGTGACAATGTCCTTCCTCTTGAGCTGGGATGATGGGTTTAGCTCCCTACCTCCCTGCTGTGGAATAATTTCCTCTTCCTTATTTAAAAAAAGAAAAAGAAATTGCATAGAATTTGTAGAATTTTATATGAATTTTAGATTATTTTTCAGTTTTGCTGAAGATCTTTATTGTCTTGTTCTTCAACAAAACGATTCATCGTTTCGCTCATATCGCCTATGTAGAAGTATCTTGATTGCATTTCTTAAGCCAACTAAATTGGGCTTACAATGGCAGAGAATTAGTTTTTCATTGTTAGCGATGTAGATCGCAGCAATAGAGGCATCAAGAGTGTTTGTGATCCTCACCGGCTGGGGCATTTTTGTTGTTGTTTCAGCAGCGGTGTTGCAGTGGCCTGGTAGTGCTCTGAGTTCCACGCAGAGGACGTGCAGAGAAGCTTTCATTTTCTCCTCTGCCAGCGCTTGGCTGGGGGCAATAACAGCCAGAGTTTGCTTGCCGCATTTTGCTGGTAGTTGCTAGATAACTTTTGTAGTCAGTGTTTTTCTCCTGTGGGTCTAGGTAGTCTTAGGGGACGTTGTCAGTCAAAAAACGCTCCTAGGGAAGGATATCTATAGTAACTGAAGGTGGAAAACAAACACAAGACACAGTGGTAGCTGTTAGAGCATCATCTCTGCAGTGGTTTGAGAAGGTAAGGGAGGGATTGTACGCCCACATCTATCTGTTTGCTTTTTAGTACTTACTTGGGTTTTCCAAATGTGTTATTATGAGGAGGTAAAGTATTTTAAGTATGGGGGGGGGTGTTGTTTGTTTGTTTTTAAATTCAGAAAGCTGATGTTATTGAGTGAAAGTTAAGTAAGTCAGCGTGTTTTGGAATGTTTGTTAAGCATCGTATGTGCTGTAGAGCCTCCAGGCATTTTAGGAATAAGCTACTTTCCAGGACCTCTGATGACATCCAGATAATACATGATATTGGCCAGAGGTAAAGCTGCCTCTTTTTAATAAACTGTTGCAAATTTCCACTACTTGCCTTGGAGAAAACCTGTCCTTTGGGAAATGGAAATTTATTCGGGACTCATTCCAAGATACGGTTATGTTCAAACCTTTTCTTCAGTCTGGAAAGAAACACAGACAAGAAGAATATAATTTTAATGAGTACAAGATGCCTGTGAAGGGCTGCTCCGAGTTCATCAGTAAATGAACTGCCCCAAGCCCAACAGCAGTATTTGGCGTTTTTGGCTTTCTCAAAGGGCCCGGCACAGGGTCAGCAGGAAAAAACCCTGCCGGTGGAGGGGTGGTTTTCTGCCAGATGGGTGTGCTGAAGTGGCTGTGGGCAGGAGTCGGGAAGGGTGTGCAGGTGAGAGCGGGAGTTTGGCTGCTGTCAGGAAAGAAGTGACAATTCGGCTTTTTTTGTTGCTGCAGAAATGGGTCGCGTGGGTCAGATGAATCAGTTGCTTTGGCCCATGGAGATACCTGGTGAGATCAGAGCCAGTGGAGAAGAGGAGGTGGGATGGAGAAGGGAAGGTGCGATGTGTGGGGTGACTCTGGGGCTGGGAGGATGGGGGAGGCAAGGGGAGGAGAAGGGTAAGGGCGAGCAGAGGAGCCAACCTCCCCATTTGGCAGGAGGGTGTTATGGCCTCAGAGCTTCACCTGAAGTCCGTGGTATGGCTTGTCAGGTCCATTCTTTTTAGGGTGCTCACTGGACCTGATGGCCAGCCCATTGCTGTGTCCTTGCACACCAGCTCTTCCTGAAATCCCTGCTACATCCTGCAGTCCAGGGGACAGGAGAGGGAAGGTTGCCATGGGAGGACTAGCCATTTCCAGTTGTCAGCAAGAAAGGATAAGCAGATTGAGGACGGCGGGGGGAAAAGTAGAACAAATTTTTTTGTTGTCGCCTGCTCGCATTAATGAGAGGAGTTGTGAGGCGCCTGTGTACGAGTTTAGATTTTGCTAAGCCAACTGATCTGTAAAAGCAGAGAGTAAATCCATTTTCCCCCCACTACTTTAGTAATTGGCAGAAGGCAGAAAGTCATTGTTGACTGAGAATAAACAGATTTCAGGCATTCCTAGACTGAGAAACCTGCTTAGCTTTCTAAAATCGGTCTCCCTGGTGCTCTGCTAAAAGCTTAATTGGCTGACATTTTGTGTGAGAGAGATTTACTCTGCTGGCCTAAATTGAGTTATTTTGTGTAAATGTTTTTGTGGGGTTTATAAAATATTCTCCTCAGAACATACATGTGTGTGTAAACTCTGGACTGTTTCTTTTGAAAGAGTAATAACGAGTACTAGATGTTGTGGCTTTGGCATACAGAGGATAATTTAATATGGAATTCAGTTTACACTTTTAGTTAACCTCGTGAGGGATTTTCTTGGTTAAAAACTAAATATCTACTGCTTTTTTTTCCCCCCTGCAAAAACAGCTGCTGAGATACAGTCTTCCTGTAATTATGAGAAGGATGGCTGCACTGGTTGTGCCAAATATTGGGGACGCATAGCCACTCTCCTTAAGGATGCCTTTCTAAACTGCGTAAGCGCAGGGGCATCGCTATAGCAGGTACGATGCAAGGGTTTTGGGAGCATTTGGATCCTTTAAGAGTTGCCAGGTCTCATTAGGAAGGAGTTAATGTCATCGCAGTCCACTCTTGCTGTGTGCTTTGACAGTGGCCCGACCGTCTCCTCCTCTTTTCCTTGCAGCACTTGAAAGTCATCTCGCACACTTCCTTGCTCTGTTTTTAGTACGTTGTAATTAGTATTTTCATTCAAGCTTTAAAATTCCTTGGAGATTTGCCTGGGAGAGGGCTTGTGCACTTTTAACCCAACTGCAGAAAAGGGATCTGCATCGTATTAACCGTGAAATTTGCAGGTCAGCTTTGGAATTTCAATATTTGGCGTTTATAACTTGCTGCCTGGTTTAGGTTCTTTTGTTTCGCATTAATTTCCACTTCTTGTGCTCCCAAATATGACTGTGTTTCTCTCTTTGTTTTTTTCCGTTGGATTCGAGTGCTTACTCCATCCAAATAGATGAACTTCCTTGTCAGGGATGAGCAGAGCCGCAGAGTCGCTACTTGGGGCAGTGCTGGTGATCTGGAATGAGTTTTAAACATTAAAGCTTGTTTACGTTCGGATTTGACAAGGGCTTCCCTTGGACTTTTTTTTTGCATGCTGTTAGTACAGCAGACATCCAGCACGGTGAGGTCCCCCCGAAGCTGTAGGTGTCCTGCAGTCCAGGCTGTTGCACTGAGGATGGAGAAGCCTAATTTCTTATGGAAATAGGGCATGTATGGTGGCTTTGTCTGTGTCATCCTGCTCCGAATAGCTTTTGAACTTGTCTTCCAGTTCCTAACCAGAAGAGGATTGGGAGTCCTTCAAATAATCCACTGTTTCTGGTTTTGTTTTTTTTCTTTTCTGATGGAAGTGAGCTGGAGAGATCCCAAACTTGGTGGCCCTGCAAGCAGAAAGGCAGGCAAAGCTCAGCAGCTGTCTCTGTGTTGGGATGCGTCCTGCCCAGAGGCTGGGAGACCTGGCAGGGATGGAGGGAGGTGGCATGGATGCATCCAGAGGAGCAGAAGAGCTTTGGGAGCAAAGGCCACGCATGCGGCCAGGGGAGAGCCTCACTCCTCCTGGCTCATGGCGCCCTTTCTGTACCCCCCTATTGAACTTTGACCGGACTTTATTCAGATGTGGTAGTCAGTGGGATTGAAAATGTACAGCATGGTTGCAATGCCTGTCGTTTTACGTAAGATTAAGACTATTTTAGGAAAATGCTAATGTCTCGGAAACTGTCGAAGGATCCAGCTGTGTGCAAGAGGGCTGGCTGAGTCAGGGAGGCTGGGCTGTGGTGCAGCCCCAGGGGAAGGAGGGTGGCGGGAGGAAGGGCTCTGGTCTTGCTCCTGATGGGCTGTTACGCATCGCTGGTGAGGGGAAAGGAAGAACTTTCGGCCAAAGGTTGTTTCACTGCGAGTTGTGGTTGTGTGTGTATTAAGAAGGTGGCTACAACAAGCACACTTTATAAACATTTAATGGGGGGGGCCGTTCATGCTCGCTCTGTGTCCTAGCAGGGTATGCTGATCTCCCATGCCTTCAGCCACTTCTCAGCCTCAGAGTAATGCAACCCGTCCCATCGGCCCGGTTGTGCCAGGAAATGCTTCAGTGTTGCGACGCACAAGATAAAAAAATAATCCCAAGCACAGCCCTTCCCTGTCTGCCAGGGGAGCACCAGGAAGAACGCCGGGGAATTTTTGTGGGGTACTGGTTTTCCTGCTTTGTTGTAAAAGGGGTCCCACGGTGGCTACCCTGCATTGGCAGCGACTTCTGGAGTAGGAGCTCATGAACATTGTGAACCTGTGGCTGCCACCTTGTAGCTTAGGTCGGAAAATAAAATGTGTGACTAAAGCAGTTTAGTCTTCTGGGGTAAATACTCTATTATTAACTCCATCTGCAGTTCCAAATACTAAGCCTTTGGAAATGAGATAAAACCCATGTATTAAGATGTTAACTAGAATATGGAATACACCTTTTGGAGTTAAATGGTGTGGTCTGAGCCAGGCTGCTGGCTTGCTTCTGCCTAAAGGCGCAAGCCCTGCTCCCTCCTCCTTCCTCACCAGCTTCTAGTTGCAGGCTTCACCCCTCGTATCAGCTCAGCCCTTCATCTTGTTTGCACAGTAAACAGGATCAATTTGCTGATTTGTTAGAAACCCAATCCAAAAAAATAGCGAGAAGAGGGAGGGGTGAGGATGGAGAGGAGGGAGCCGGGAGGGGGCGGGGGGGGAAGGCCTGCAAGCGCAGCGGGCTTGCTCAATTGCGTTGTCTAACCACACCCCTGGACAAACACGGGCTCTCCGGCTGCCATAAATCATCCCTCCGCATCTCCTTTGAAAGGCGGCAGAGCCCTCCTCAGCAGCAGTGGGCAACGCCGGCTGACTCACGGCAGGGAATGCCAAAGCGAAACCTCCGCCTTCCTGTGACGCCGATGGATGGGCGGCTGCGCACACGGACGTGGCTTTACCCCGTTTGCCTTTCCAGCCCCTTTCCACGAGCCGCGGCTGCCTTGCAGCTCTAGAGACTGGGCATCATCCTGGATGTGCCACAGGAGTGAAGGTGAAATCTGGGGCTTCTGTCCCTAGTGGTTATTCCTCTGTAGGTGTTACAAAGGTGAGAAGTATGTAGCAGAGAATATAACAACACGATGTAGTAGAGAATGTAATTTCTTATCGAATTGATAAAGTAGTTATATATTTCCCATCAAAACTGAAGTGGTTTGTATTACGGAAAGAGTGCCAGGCCAAAGTCTGAAGAATAACGTAGGTTCACCCCGTTAAAAATACCAACACGAAGCTGGGTGGGAGTGTCGACCTGCTGGAGGGTAGAAAGGCTTTGCAGAGGGATCTGGACAGGCTGGATTGATGGGCTGAGGCCAAAGGGATGAGGTTCAACAAGGCCAAGTGTTGGATCCTGGACTTGGGTCACACCAACCCCATGCAGCCCTACAGGCTTGGGGCAGAGTGGCTGGAGAGCTGCCCGGCAGAAAAGGCCCTGGGGGTGTTGGTCGACTGTGGGCTGAACATGAGCCAGCAGTGTGCCCAGGTGGCCAAGAAGGCCAACAGTATCTTGGCCAGTATCAGGAACAGCGTGGTGAGTAGGACTCGGGAGGTGGTCGTCCCCCTGTACTCGGCACTGGTGAGGCCCCACCTGGAGCAGTGTGTCCAGTTTTGGGCCCCTTACCACAAAAAAGGCATTGAGGTGCTGGAGTGGGTCCAGAGAAGGGCAACGAAGCTGGTGAGGGGTCTGGAGCACAAGTCTTATGAGGAGAGGCTGAGGGAGCTGGGGTTGTTCAGCCTAGAGAAAAGGAGGCTGAGGGGGGACCTTCTTGCTCTCTACAACTACCTGAAAGGAGGTTGTAGAGAGGCGGGGATTGGTCTCTTCTCCCAAGTCACCGGCAACAGGACTAGAGGAAACGGCCTCAAGTTCCACCAGGAGAGATTCAGATTGGATATTAGGAAAAATTTTTACACAGAAAGGGTTATTAAGCATTGGAATGGGCTGCCCAGGGAAGTGGTTGAGGCACCATCCCTGGAGATGTTCAAAAGACGGGTTGACATGGTGCTGGGGGACATGGTTTAGTGATGTTTTTTTTGTCAGAATTAGGTTGGTGGTTGGACTAGATGATCTTGAAGGTTCCTTCCAACCTAGATGATTCTGTGGTTTCTTTTTTTTTTTTTCCTAGAGGATTTTTTGACAAGGCTTATGTTCAGTCACAGCAAATAAGAGTAGACAAGGTCGTCCACTGAGCTGATCTGTCGTGAGCCTGAGAAAGCACTGTTGAGTCTTTGACAGCCTCGCTGTGTCAAGAATTGGTTGACCTCAGTGCAGACTAGGGAAGAGGCCAAGGAAAGGCTGCAGGACTGACCTAACCGGTCGCAAATGTGGTGTTACTGTAGTTGTTGTAAGGGCTTCCTTTGTATCCAGAAAGTACAGCTTGTGTCGGTACGTTTTGATAACACGCTACTTAAGAGAATGAGTGAACTGGGATTTTGCCAATATGAGCAGGCTCGTTTTGTTGATAAGCTCCTGGAAGCAGTAACTGCACGAAAAAGAGAAAAAAGGGAAAAATTAAGAGAAAAGAAGAAAGTTTTTCTCCATTCACGCGATGTTGAGGCACTCCTAGAAACTTTATTCTGCAATTTCATTTTTTTCGTTGCTTTACAAAGGTTACATTGATTTTGAGACCCGGTATAAACCCACTGTAAGTGCTTTGGTGCCTGTTTTACAGGAGGCAGAACCGCTGGCCAGGCAGCCTGAGGTCAGTATTCACTGCAGGGACATTGGCTCGTTGGGGGGGGGGGGGGGGGGGTCAGCAACAGTAGAAGGATATTGCAGAATAATTCAGGGGACCCTGCGTGTGTTGGTCAAGGCACCCACACTTTGGTGCTGAGGGCCAGGCAGGAGTGGACCTTGCCAGAGGAGATGTATGGAAACAACAGTTCACTGCAGCTACCAGCTGTCTCGGAGGGTTTTTTGGCTAATGCTGTGCCATGTTGGGAATGTAGTCACATAACAGGCCAGGCTGAGGGATGTGTGGGAAAGGTGGGTGCCAGGAGCAGGCTCCCACCACCATAGCAAATTACCTGGCCTGCAGCCTGCTGCTAGCCCTGTGCAAGAGATACACTGGGGCAAGAGAGCAGCCAAAACGTGGGAGATATGAGTTATTCTGGCAGTGTGACCCTCTCTTGGCTGGCTGGTACCCCAAGGGATCTGTGAGTAGGTGGGGAATTAATTCTGTTACCTGTGTTGTGTACTGCAAGCAAAGCTCCTATGGTTTATGGTCCACCTAAGTCTGATGCTTCCCATGCATCCATGCGTGTAGGTGTGGTGGGGTTGGTGGGCAGGGTGAGCCATGTGGCCTCCCTCATCACCAGAGTAAGGTCTTGTAGCCTGCCAGTGGGAGAATTGGTGGAGGTAAGAATTAGCTGGGGACTTCTTTTTCAGTTTAGCATTTTGGACGGAATGGTTTCTACCTGCTCTCCCTTCAAAGTGTTTAATACTTTGAACTTTTGCAATGTTTCCCATGAAAAAATCTTCAGGGATTTTGCAGACATTAATTCCTCCTCCTCCAAATCTTGTCAGGCAGGACGAAGCATGACCGTGCTTCTGTAAATAAGGAGTCCAGTGTACACGGCATCTTGCCAGCAGTCACATGCAGACAGGACAAGAACTTCCTCCAGACCTGCTCCTTGCTCTTGGGTTTTTACCACACAGGACTTTCTCCTCCAGCGGTGCCCCTTGGCTTCCCCACTTACACCAGCAGAGTCCTATTCTGGGCAGCTGGAGCCTGGCAGAGGCAGCTGGCTGGCTGTGCAAAGCTAGGGTGCGTAGTTTTTGAAATATAAGGTGTTTTCCTTCCTTGCGCAGTTGGCAAGCCAGGTTGCAAATAGCAAATCTGTTGTGGCAGCCTTGCCACCCCCACCCTCTTCAGCGTACAGAAAAAGGGGCTGAGATGGGAGGATGCTTGGAGGAAATACACTCTGCTCTCTCGACGCCTTGTATCAATCATAAGCAGCGATGTCACGATAGCTAACAAATTAGATGCATCCTCCTTCTACTTCCTCCATAGTTCCTGGAATAGACTCTGAATGGTGTCTTGTCTCAAACGGCGGTAAATCAGCCCTGAACAAAGGCGTTATGAACAGGACTACCCACAGATGTCATGGGAAGAAACGAAAAATTGCAAAGCTTTACTTCTTTGCTATTGTCACAGAACTTCTTCTTTTTCTCTTTTTTTCTTAAATGATTCAAAGCTCTCAGGAGGGTAACATCCTCTTTTTAAAACCTGCTGTCAAAACAGAAAAGAAATGTACAATGCAAACAAAAAACCAAATTCTGTTTAGGTAACAATGACCTGTCTAAGTTGTCCACAGTGTGTGGTCCACAGAGCTAAAGTAGCTTCTGTTTAATTTATAATATGCACATGCTCTGCAAGAGTGCATCAGGAAAAAGGGGGGGGGGGGCAGGGGTGGGAAGAAAGGGAAAAAAAAAAAACCCCTAGTGGAAGAGGGGGGATTAGAAGCAAACTGACAGACTGTTTATTACGCAGCGTATAACTTACCAAATGGCTTCATTTTTCTTAGTGGTCCAGACTTGTCACTTCCATTTGGCAAACTCTAACGCTGCAAAGTCTGAAAGCAGCTATTATTGGCTTCTGCGCGAACTGTGCTCAGCTCATATACATTTGGTGTCTGATCTTTTATATTGAGATTAATAAATATTTATTTAAGCAGACCAAATATCGCCAGGCCTTTCCTACAAAACGTGAATTTGAATGCAGTGCAAGATTTTCAGGTAGGCATGTGATTGCTTAAATATGTATAATTTAGCTTCACACATTTATACCTTTTTTTTTTTTTTTTTTTTTGCTCAGTACCTCTCTGTTCTGCAGTGCTATATGTAGAATATGTAGCCAAACATATAGGCAGGAACTGTTATTAGATAATCGTGTTAAGAATGTGCAAAACTGGTTGGTTTAACATGGAGGAGAACAAACAAGGTAACTCTTGTTCAGCACAGCACATTCCTTTTTCTTAGTTAGGACCATCACTCCAGTATATTAGGTGTATTAAGAGTTTAAATTGTCTGTGTACAGCTCTGACAATCCTGCTGAATCTGTCTAGAGATGCTTCTTTTAATTCAAATCCATCCTCCCTTTCTGATCATTTTTCATAAAGACCAGCCATCCCATAGCATGGTGTCATCAGTTTAGCGAAATCGTGCGTAGAGGAGACTTTTGGGGTGCTGTTGGAGGGGTGTTGCGGTTAATGAGAGCAAGCGACATGCCACTTCTGGGTTCCTCTGATGCTCCATCACTGCCAGTTCGCAGATTTGAGCTCAGCCCCCATGATTTTCTGTGCTCAGAAGTGACTGGGGGGGCGCTACTTGGCAGCAGGCCTTGCAGCCGAGCATGGGGTTTTTTCAAGAGCAGGCAGTGCGGCAGGCTGGCAAGATGCCCTGCAAGGAGCTGGGGAGCCTGCTTGCCCTCCTGGCCGGACAGCCCTGGCTCCTGCAGCACCCCAGCGCTCTGTCCTGCCCTTTCCTCACCAGAGGTGTCACCCCTGCCTGGTTTAGAAAGAGGGAGGGTATATGCCTGATGGAAGCGTGTGTTAGAGGGGAAATAGGGAAAAATACTCACTTTGGATCCTCAGAAGTTGACACGTATTTGGCTTCATTTTCCTTCTGGTTTCTTTCTGCTTTCCAGGAGGTTGCAACTAACCCCCTGCTCTTTCCCATTAACCCCCTAAGGCTGTTTTCCTCTGATCCCTGACCATGTCTTTGCAGTGTCTGTCCCATGAGTATTAGGCAAATGTGGTGTCGGAGATGCTGTTCCTGGAAGGACTGTATGTGTTTTGTCCTCTCTGTAAAACACCTCAGGTTGGAGTTTGGGAGTGGAGGGTGGGAAGGGAACACATGCACGGTCCTACCTTTGACAGGCTCCTGTCCAGGAGGTACTAAACTGTTTCAGTGGAGGTTTCAACAGCAGGTGAATCGCATCATTACTTAATACCTTAGGAGCTGAAATTTTCTGCTGTCAGTTCTCAGGCTTCCTTCAGCTTGAATGATTGATTCCTCTTTCCTGCAGGAAAGCTGGAGACACATATGTGATTCTTGCTATCAGAGGTAGCTCGGAGATTCAGAGTGCATCAAGTGTTAGTAATTTGCCGTTCTTTTTTTCTTGCTTTTAAGACACCTGTCCCGTTGCCTGATAAGGGAATTTATCTGTAACACCAGTTCTTCCTGTATTCATAGTTCTTGGTGGCTGTCCCCTGTTGCTCGTGAATTTTCAAAGATTTCCCTTTGAAGTCTAGGAAAGCTCTTATTTTAAGAATGCTCTGAAGAGCTCAGAAAGGCTGGAGCTTGTGGTCCACATGCACAGAGTTTAAATCTGTGTAGTAGATTTAGGCTATTAAACTTGTCTTTTATGCTGTGGTGAGTAGGAAGATTGTATTTTCCACAGGCCAGTCTCCCTAATATCTGATGTTAGTGTAGTCATATTTGGATTTTCCCTTTTGTTGTTCCTAGCGAGAAAAAAGCAAATTAACAACAATAAAAAAATAGTCCCCAAAACATGAAGTCAAACAGATTCTTCATCAGTTGTGCTTCAGAAATTTGTGGGAGGAACTTGATGTGCATTGAAACCTCTCAAACCTTTTGTGATACTAGGAGGGATGCGGAGCCTTCAGCGAAGGCATTCGTACTCCTACGTCTTCGTCAGTCAATGGTGGAGAGGGGAAAAGAAGCACACAGCTATACAGAGTGAATAAACTCCTCTCTCATAGTTCCTGCAGCTCTTGTCCCACCGGCTAGACTGCCATTCTGAGCTCCTATAATCTCTAGGAGCTTTTCAAGAAGAAAGAGACCTCACATTTTGTGTGTACTTAAAACACAAAGCTAAAACCAACCGATCCACCCTCCAAATTTTCCTGACAAGGTTTCTTTGTGTATTGTAAAGAAACAAAGGACATAATTTCATTTTTCTATACACACTGCCAATTTTCCTTTTCAATACATGCTACCTTTAAGGCAGATTTACAGGGAAGGCATTTTTGGCATCAGTCAGTGTGAGTCAGCAAACCTTTCCATTGGTTTACAAGTTCTGACAAAACCTGCTTTTCAGAGGCTGCTTTTGATGCACACCAGGGCTCTGGTAAAGTGAATTTCTCACTGCCTGGCCATCTCCGTGATTAGAAGATCCCGTCAGGAGAAAGCGTTTTGTTTTCTGTTGCTTCAGGACAAAGTGCAAAACTGGCTTCTTTAGTTTGTCCCTATATGTAAAGTTCATTCTGACCCAGAACATTTCTTCCATTTTTATTTCTTCAGTTCTGGGTGAGCGTTGTGTCTTTGCAGAGCAGGATTTACATAATCTGGATATTAGGACGGATGTCAATTTTTTCGAATGTAACTTCAAAGAATGAGAAAAACAGAATGTTCTTTCCTCTACTTCAGAGCTAAAAATATTTATCGCATCTTGGAGTTTCTTTTTTTTATGAAATCAGAATATTTAATCTTTTGGTTAGCAGTGCTCCTGGCATTATTGGAGACAACTTGATCAAATGCATGTTCAGTCTAGGTCAGAAAAGAGTTTTGTACAGCATAACAGCTGTTACTTGCCATTCATTTGCTGAATATGGGAGATTGATGTGCTTTATTGGGCCAGCACAGCCCTCGGTTGCAATGTCCTTTATGCTACTTTCCATAGAATTTGATTTAAAATATGCATAACTAATAAAAGAGCTCTTGGAACAGGGTATGTATTTAAAACCCTGTAATAATTTATGTCTCTGGTTGGTATGCAAGGCACCTGGCCTGTTTATCATGGCTCCTCATTACTGGCTGCTCCCTGCAGCAGTGGGTAGGGTGTGCGAGAGTGGAGGGAACAGCTACGGGAGAGGTGGAGAAGGTTTTAAACTCTGTCCTGTGAGTCCCAATTTCTTACCATAACACGTGTGGCAAAGGGAGGTTGCTCTCATACTGCGGTGTGATTGCAAAGGACTTGGTTGTGTACAAATATTTTTACCAGTTTCTGTATGATTCTGAATTTCTATTAGCTCATATGCTGTTAGTACAGAAACCGTCCTTTGCCGTTAGGAGAAACTGTATGGACCATTAGGGGATTACCTGCCTTTCCTCTGGTACAAATAATGGGATTAGGACAGCCTTACCTCCCCCCCACCCCTTTGTCTTTTTCTATTTCTGCCAACCCAAACAGGATATGTTTTCCTTTAAAAATCCCTTTGCAGTAAAAACACTTGTGTATTGCAACAATTCAGAGACAAATAGCACTGCTCTTACACTTCTGTGGCTCAGGAATAAGTCCTAGAGGCTGATACTTAGCATTTCCGCTGCTTTAACCAGGGGCAGCAATGGCATTGCTAAGCTTGGTACTGAACTCCTCAGCTCTGGAGGAGATGCATTGGCTGTTGCCTGGCTGTCTGGCTGACCAGCCTGCCCACTGTCAATTCTACTACCCAAACTGGGAAAAACTCATGTTTTGGGAAAGCTACGTTTGTGGCCATAATAACGTCTTACACCCCCAGCTTTGCCGTTTGCTTGGGCAGCCACGAGTGCGGGTCCAGTGCCTGGGGTGGTAGTAACTGCCCCGGGCAAGGCTGCTCTGTGGTACTGATTTTAATTAAAAGTGGTAGGTAATACACATAGGGTACAGTGTAGAGTGTGGAGGTGGCGATGTGCCGCTCCAGAGCAGGAATGCCATCGTGCATTGTTGTCTCAGGGAGTTTTGTGTGGTGCAGCCGTGGACCTATTCACACCGATGTCTTTTCGCTGCCTTGTGAATTAAAAAGAAAAAAAAGCAAACGGAAATCAGTAAAGGAAAAAGGAAAAAAAAAAAAGTAATTGTCCCAAGAAGTTGTCATGGTCTTTCCAAGGTAGAGCTGTTGGTTTAATTTGCTTTTAGGAAGCCCAGGCTCTCGCTGGTGAAGCTGGAGTTGAGGAAGAGGTGTTTGGGTGTGAGAGCTGGAGTTGGCTTAGAGTCTTGGTCTTACAACTCTTTATTTTAGATTTAGAATAGTGACCCTTAATAATTTGCCTTGTAGGCTTGTTGTTCTTGAGATAATGGAAAGAATAAATTGTTAAAGTGAACTGAAAAGACAACCAGGGCCATGCACATTAGCCAGACACAGCACTTCTTTCTCTGCTAACTTTAAAAGCCGTACTTCCCTTTCCCATGGTAGAGCTGGATTTGTAGTAGTTGGCACCAAGTTTCCATTGTGTGCCTTTTAATTTTTAAGCAATTTGGTTTTACCACAAGTCTCTTTCTGGAGCAACGTGCACGGCAGAGTGGGAGACTTTATTTTGTGGAAAGGTATGAGCTGTCATTCCTTTCTACGCGCTGTGAGGTATGGAAATATAATTATTGGTGTTTACATAGGAGGAAGCGGAAGCACAGAGCTGGTCTGTGTGAGGCTGGCCGGGAAAGCCAGAGCATGCTTGGATGAGAAACTCCAGCACCCGGTGCCCCTCTCCGACCCTTGGGAATGGCGCGGCGTGCCGGGCTGGCCTCCTCAGT
This sequence comes from Numenius arquata, assembly GCF_964106895.1. Lineage (NCBI taxonomy): Eukaryota > Metazoa > Chordata > Aves > Charadriiformes > Scolopacidae > Numenius > Numenius arquata. Next base: position 64,810,273 of record NC_133579.1, on the reverse strand, counting down.
GGGCAGACGGTGGGGGGGATACAGAGGCGACTTGGAGTAGAGGGTATTTGGTCAAAATTTTTTATTGTTAAGGATCAGTGGCATCAGTTATTTAATGCATTAATTTGGCTGGGTTTGGGTCCCATTTTATTTTTGCAAAGGCGCTACATGGGAAGTGTAAAGATGTGCGAGATTCCCACGTTGCTGCTTTAAACCGAATTTACCCAAACACAAAGGATTCTCCTCCATTTTAAAAATGAGCATACATAGGGTTTTTCACGTTCGAACAGTTGCTAACTTTAATGCTGAGAAACCTCAGCCTGAAAGGAAACCTTTTTATAGTCGCCACGTGAGGGAATATAAATAGATCTGTAGATTGAAGGGCTCTTTTATCCCCTGTCTGGAGCAGCCGGGACAGCGGCTGCTTGTGCTGTGGAGCTGCTGGTGGGTTTGCAGATTCCTTGGGAGCTGGGGAAGCCAATTAAGGGAAAAGTAGTTAGTGCTTTAAAGTACAATGTCATATATACGTTTTCAGATGCCTATTCCCTTTGTCCCCACACCTTTTAAAAAAAAATTATTTATTTCTTTAATGAACAAGCCCCACACTTTGAACAAAATCATCACCATTCTTTTTTTTTGTTTTGCTTTTTTTAATGGAAACTGTGACTCATAAAATACTTTAATCCCTGTTATTGAGCATTATTAAAATGAAGATTGTTCCTCAGTAGTGTGGTTTTGATTTAACAACTCTTTATACTGTGAGTGCTCTCTCCATTGAAGAATGACATATAATAAGTTGATGAAATTAGAAGTTTTAAAAGACACTGTAATCATAACTTTTTCTTATGTAAATTAAAATATGTTGTGATTTTTTTTTTTTATTTTCTTTGCTTTTACACACACAAACACATCTTATTTGACAGTGTATGAAGCATGTTACTAGTTTAGCCAGAAAGGAAGATGAGAAAAAGAAATTAGACGCCTGAAAAATAGGATTGTCTTTAAAAAGTGTACAGTACAGCAGAGGTAACTTAAGATGAGGAAAATGTATTTCTGAAGGACCTGATGCATTCTGGTTAAAAAGGGGCAGATGAACATCAGCCTCTTAAATATGTTAAGTATTTGCAGTGCAGGATGGCATGGGCTGGAAGTAGAAGTGGTGGCTTTGGCCCTTTGTGCCCGTGTCCCGGCCCTTGGCCAATAGCCCACACTGGGCTGGCCCTGGCTTTTGGCAGGTTTGTGCCCCTTGCTGCTGCTTTTGCTGGGAGAGGAAGATGGTGTGCACACAGCTTGTTAACACCTGCACACCATATTCTGGGGAATTTCTTCTGGGGTTTCTTCTAGGGGGCTCCTTAGGGGGCATGTGTCCTCCTTCCTTCCCTTGCGGGTCCTGTCACTTGCTGATGGATGACAGTGGCCCTAAATTTGTAAATATAGGTTGTATAAAAAGAAAACAAAAAACTACAAACAAACAAAAAAAAGAGGAGGGAAAAGAAGGTACAACGAGAGCAGATGTGCGCAACGTTCTGTGCATTTAGCAAACGCTCAAATATAAAGAGTTTTTTTTCTTATGCTTAAAAAGCTAAGCTGCCTTAGAGCGAGAGCAACTGCTTTAGGAGCTGCACACTCCCAAGTACCATACGCGTTACCGGGAAATGAGGGCAGACCATAAAATGCACAGCAGCATAAATCCTTCAAGTTAGTAATTAAAAATACCAGGCAATTTTTCCCCCCCCTTTTCACACACTACTGTTTCGTGTGGAACAAAGTTAAGACAGGGAATTTTTCCTTTATTTCTTTTAAAATTGTTTGTGCAGCGCTGCTTGACTCGCCATGGCTATAAACTCATAAAGGGTAGAAGTTTCATTAGAAACCATCCAATTTAAAAGGGAACTGGGCGGGAGGTAGGAAACAATGCCGAGTGGGATGACTAAATTGCTCAGGATGTTGTAAATAGGGCCGCCGCCTTTTGATCTTGTGAAGGGTCGTGGAGATGCCGTTGCTTTGACCAAAGGATGTTGGAGGCAAGTGGCAAGAAATATCACCCACCTTCCATCCTGTTTTCCACTGCCATTACTTGGCTTAGGGCTGGTGTTATTAAGGAGGTGTAAGGAAGCAGCTCAGACAAGGCTTCCCTTTAGGGTCTTGTTGCCGCTAGAGAATTAGAAAGCGTGTTTGTTTCTGGGTCTGTTCAGATGTTTTATGGCAGCCCGTTGTTGCTTACTGCCTGCTTGGGCTGGCTACTGGCTCTCATTAGGTGTAACGTCAGGCTGTTGCTTAGGAATGAAAGAAGAGATGAAAGCTTATGCATAACTGGAGAGCCTGAATGAAAAGTTAATACTGGGAGATTGCCCAGACGTTCTGCAGAGAAGAAAATAACTCTCACGCGGACCTCGTGAAGCTGAAGCAGGGAATTCTGTGTATATGTGTGTATACATGTACGCGTTTATATATAGATGATAACGAAATGTAATACATGCATAGGGTTTATATATAGATGATAACAAAATGTAATACACAAAATGTAATACACGAATAGGGTTTGGTTGTTTTTTTTTTAAATACTTTTTTTTGGTTAAAGATTTAGATGGAGGCAATATTTCAAGGATGTAAATTAGGCTAAAGCTTGAGAGAGAGTCACCTCTGGCTTTTGGTGAAGAAATTTAGAGGTGAACAAAAAGCACCCTGTCTCGGCATACCTCTGCCTGCCGTGCTTCTGGGAGGCAGAAGTGGCTTTTTAATGCCACCCACCTCCGTGGTCATACCCTGTGTAGAAACTGCAGATTCCCCGTTCTTGGGGGCAAGTACTTGCTTCTCCAGCCTTCCGTCCCACCGGGGAAGGAGAGCTTTGGGTTACCCCATGGAAAAATGTAGGGACTTGCAGCCTTTGCTGTCTGATGGTTACCTTGCCTTTGCATTACAGCAGTTTTGAAAGCATTTGAAAACGCATCTGACCGACTGCACCTCCTCTGCGGTGCAAAGGCCACCGGGTTTGCTTAAACCAGCTTCACCTGGGGCGAGTGGCTTCTGAAAATGCAGCGCTGCGATCGGTCAAAGACGCCTTTAATTCTTCAGTGTTGCTGTATCTTTGCCTTAGGCAGCACTATGCAAACACCAGTAGTTGGAGAATTAGTTTTGTGACAGTGTTTGGATATTTTCTATATACAAGATTTTCTGTGTTATTTAGACAACTGGATATGGGGGAAATAGTTTATGAAAAATAGTCACTTCCTGTTGAGATAATATCATGTCTTTATAGGAAATATAGTAAACTGTTTTTTTTAAACGTTCCTGGTTATTTACAGAAACAATCTTTTCAAATACCGGTGAGGTTGTAAACTAGAAAACCTGATGCTAATCTGCGCTAAATTCCAGTGAAGTTGGGGACAGAAAATATTGTCAAGCATTTACTAGAAAGATACATATTGGATGCGAATAATCACATTCTGATAATCATGTTTTTTGTGAGCTACTGTATTTTAACTCGTCTGGGGTCCATTATGGTGCGGTTCATAAACAAGATGAAACTATGTGGCTAATAACATGAAATGTTTCCTACTTTGATCTAATCAGAAGCCTGTCTTGAGCTGCTGGTTTAGATCTTCATCAGAGGAGAGGAGGATGTCGGAAACAAGTCCTTTAAGTGTTTCTCTCCTGGCAATTAGCCACAGGAGCTCCATTATTACTTTTCGCCTGGATCAAATGAGGTCAATGGCATGAGCTTCCTGCATGAGGTCTTTCTCAGAAGCAGCAGCAGACGGTAATTGCGAACATCTCCATCCTGCAGGTCTCCGTCCCGACAGCGGCCGCGGGATGCAGTCTAGAACCTCAGAGGGAGGAGGGGTAGGAAAAGCAGACAAATGACTTTGAGGCCTCTGAGGGAAACAGCAGTTTGACTGTATTGCTTTGCGTTAAGATAAATATTAATGGCTTTCAGAAGGTTGTGATGATGGTGGTAAAAGAACAAGACTTGCATAAGTGGGAGGCCTGTCCACTTTAAAACAATGAAAGTACCGACGACCATCTGAAACTCAATTTTTACTGCATCATTTTAAGAAGAAAAAAATTGCTTCCATGTTGATTATAAAACGAATGCATTAAAAGCAGTGCCTGCACATATATCTGTGTGCAAATATACAAATATAAGGCTTTTTTCCTCTACCTTCCAAATGAATTTTCACTACATTAAATCTGTGAATCAGAAGAAAATTATTGAAGGCTGTAATCTTAATTGTGAATTTGTGTGTAGAATATTCCCTTGAAGTGTCCTTGGGAGTTCCCCTAGCACCAGCCCGTGTCCTGATGAGGAATCCCGGGCAGATGAATGGGCCAGCGTCATCTTTGGCAAATGTATGTGTTCAGTTTTAATAGTGGTATTATCCATTGACTTTCAGCTCTCTAGAATAAACAGTAGAAATGAGAAAATTGTGTATTTGATAATGATCTATTGATGTGGCAGCTTTAACCCTGCGACCTATCATGCAGTTTCTGCTATGCAGTATAATTAAGTTGACTCATCAAGTGAGGAAATAGTCCTATCAATAAATAGCTTTTTAAAAATAATATTCAAATATGCAAATACTTTATGTGATAGTAAATAGTGAATTTCATGAGTATTGTTACAAAGAATTTGGTTTGTTGAGGATTTTTTTTTTTTTTTGTGTGGAAAATCCTGATTGAACTTAAGGGAGTCCGTATGTCTTGTCCTTCTCTCCCACTACCCCGCCCCCTGATGTTTGAGTGCGTTTAATGACAAAAGTGATTTGAGGGCTTTTTTCCTTTAAAAGTCAGAGGATTTATTTTTAGTTGGATGGTTCTTTCTGGAGCTGGGATGTATTAATCAGAGCTCTGGGCTCACCTGAGCCCCTGGCTGAGGGGCTCTTCTCTAAATGCAGCTGGAGACAGGGGTTTAGTATTTGGACTCCAGCATATCCTGGAAATTAGCAGATTCCCATTGGAGGTCCAGCTAGATTGTGCCAATGGTTTTATTTGCCTTTATTGCTTCCTTTCCAAAAGAGAGATGCGCCCTGCTGCTATGGCTTGGGCGAGGATCCTGGAATTCCTTTCTCATGCGAGAGATATGCCCTCGGATGCAGAAGAGGGGAGAAAGGATGCAGAAATGTGGCTAGGGATTTGCTAAGAGAGTTCCTCAGACCTACACCCACCCACGCACCTTGGTACACCCTGACAAGGTATTTCTGGGCAGAGCTGAGGAAAGCAGCAAAATCATTTTGTGGAAATCCAGTTTCAACTATTTGCATGGTATTTGTGGAGCTTTTCTGAAGGCTTCTGGATCCTGACACTATTCACCTGTGTGAGAAAATGAGATTTCATTTTGATATCAATTAGCTGTCATGTCGTAGAGGGAAGTTTGAAAAATGTCAGCTGTGTGGCTGAACCAAAACGTTAAAAAAAAACCCAACAAACGCACACCCTTCCCCCCTCCACAGGTGCAGAGCCCAGGATATGTTCAGTATTTATGAAATACGAAGACACAGTATTAATTTGGGAACCTTGCACATAATTAAGGAATCCTTTGAACAGGCAGAACTGGTGTAATAAAATAAAATTGAAAAAAGAAGGGCAGAGAAATCCACCAGAAAAGAGAAATATACAATAAAATCTCAGTGAGGCAATAAAATGGCTTCAGTCTTCCAGTACACTGATGCTGGTGGCTAAAGATAATCTAACACTTGTTGCTGTGGAGTGTGGTTTCCTGATGAGCTGATTTTAAGAAATGAGGATATGAAATACTTAGAGGATATTGTCTTCTGTCTCTGAAAGGGAAGATACCATCTCTCTCATATAGGCTGGTTGAAATTTTAATTAGACTCGAGCCAAAAAGCATTGCTGACTAGACGAAGGCAAATTCATTTAGAGACTGAAGAGACTGAGGGCGAGGGATTTCTATGTGAGCAAGATAAGGGAACATTATTTAATATGTTGATGCCATGTCCATAGTTGAAATATTTACACACTGAAATCTTTCAGTAAAAACTGTGTTTCAACTGGAGCTTGCTTGTCAGGGATGTAGGATGCGAAGGGGTCAGAAGGCAGGGAAGGAACACGCTCAATACAGGAAGGCAGATGCTCGTGAAGGGGAGAAGAAGAATTGTCTCCCCTCCTGCCATGCCTTATTTTCCTCCTGCTCCTTCAGTTGACCGGGTTGGCGGAGGTGTGCGAGCAAACGCTCTTTAATTTTTGTTCCAGTAATACCTCCTCCCCACCCCTGGCTTTCTGTCGTAGGTGGCTGTGGTCTCTGATTTACGCTGCGTGGCTGCTTGCGATGCTGCTGCGGGGGGGTGTGGGGGGGTTGTGTGTGTGTGTGTGTGTGCTGTGGCAGGGGCTGGCACTGCCCAGGCAGGATGCAGCGAAGGCGGGAGCGAGCGTGGGAGCCGCCGGAGCCTCCCTGCCGCTGCACATGGGCCCGAGAGGGATGACTGACTGACAGCCTGCCCGCTCCGGTACAGAGAACAATGTTTAAGCATGATTGTGATGATGTGTTGAAATAAACTCTGTTATGATTATGCTGCTACATTCTTGGCAGGCTTACCGTAAACCACAGTGTGTTTTTTGGTGTGTACGTGGTTGGGTGTTTTTTTTTTTCTTTCTTTCTTTTTTTTTTTTTTCATATGGGTAAGCAGATTAGTTAATGCCTGCCTTTCATGAGCAGCGGCTTTCATCCTTAATGCCGGGGTTAAACTGCATTCAAGCTGTCTGTAGCCTGTGAAGGTCACACTACCATTTTGATTCCCTGCCTTACGAGCTCCTGCAGGAGCGGGAACGGGAGGGCGACGCAGCCCCTCACCCTGCTCCCCCCTGCTCCGCTGCTCAAGGGACGCTCTTCTACTCTGAGCGGCCTTTTGGAAGGAAGATGTTTTTTCTCAAAACCACCCGCCAGCCCCTTCGTTGTGCCTACGTGCACGTTATTACACACTCAGCTCTGAAGGCAGCAATTCGGAAGTAGGACGTGCATTTCTCTCCCCACTTAAGATGTTGTGGCTTTACTGTAACGGGCAGCCAGCTCCCGCCTGGCATGCCTGGGTGAAATGGGTTGTCCTGAAATAGCCTCCTGCTCTGAGGTCTTGCTCTCAGGAAAATGCTGTTACCTTGAACCTTTCAAGTATTTAAATATACTGAGCCCTGGCATAGGCTACCTTTCCTCTTCTCTCCTCTGTCACGGAATCACTGCTGTCTCACCCACTGGCTGCGTGAGCATCCACCATCTGGTCCCAAAACCCAAATTAGAGCAGTGCGTTGTTTTAATTATTTTCTACTTGTGTGGCCAGGAGGTTATTTGGTCTGGTGAGTTCTATTTCAGGCCCTTTTTTTCATTAATGCCACCTTGCGCACATCCTGCGCGAGTACAGGAATGGTTAAGTTATCCACTTGTGTGGCCGGCTCTTGATACGACACAGTGGCCAATATTTACAATTACAAGAGGAAGCTGTTATACGTGGATTATCCTGTATTTTTCTCCAGTGATGGTAATTACCTACATAAATTTCAACTTAATCCTAGGACTGAAGTCTCACTAAAAATATACACATAAAAATTCCATTATCCAGAAGTAAATTTGGGTCATTTAAGTTTATAAATAGTATTTATTAAAGGGCCTCTTTTCTAGCTTGGAGGAATCCTGCAGAAGTCTTTGGCTGCAAAACCCCATGGGCTTAAGAAAAGGTGCAGGACTTGATGGGAGAAGGGAGCAAAAGCTTCAAATAAGAAAAATAGTTTTGTCGGCTTATGGGACGAAGGATCATTTTTCACTTGAACAGACAAAGCAAATGCTTATAGCTGAAACATTAAAGCTGGAAATGCCTCTGCAAGACATTCTGCGTGACTTGTAAGTTTTTTATGTATCCTTCCTGGAGCCTGGTGATAAAGGCGACACATCAGACAATCGCAGGCAGGTGAATTCCTGCTCCTCCAAATCTAAACAGATAAGCGGCAGCTTCAAAAATACCATCGTCGTTTAATTATGGATACGTGCTTTACTGCAGCAGCTCAGTACGGCACAGAAGTGTGGGCAGAGGACAGGGTTTGGTTTCAGACTGGTTTCCATCGGCCTTCTCAATTTCAGAAAAACAAGCCCTAAGGGGATATAGCTGGAAGAGAACAGAGTGGTAATTAGGGGCACCGTGCTCGAAATTTGGCTGGGACTTTTGAAGCCGTCTCTGCCTCCAGCTGCTGCTGCAGCGGTGGCAGTTCCTTCTTGGTCGCTTTGGAGCGAATGCCTACCAGGGACCTTCTCAAGTGCCTGCGAGGGCATTGGTGATGGGGATCAAGAAAGGACTTGTTGCACCTTGAGAGTGAGAATAGCCACTCCCATTGGCACAGGATTAAGATGACAGGCCTCCAAGTCACTGCGGGGCTTCTGAGTGTCACTGTTTTTAGACAGTACGTTCCCTTTCAAAAGGAATAAATCCTCCAAATATCTGAGAGTTCGGCATCATCAAATTGCAATTTGAAATGGTGGAGATTTCTTTTATCTCTTGGGAAGCTAAATAGCTCAAATTCCTAGGGCTTCTTTAATGAAGAGACCTTAAATTTTTATATATATTTCCATTTTTTATTTAATAGCAGAGTTCCTCTCAAGTACTCTGTTCGTATGCGCAAGTTATTCAGAAATGTGGAAGGAAAAAAAAAAGTGAAAAGAATGCACAATCTTTGCATGAAAAAAAAAGAAAGAACTCCATGTCATCAGGATGTCACCAAGCCCTTGGACATGTAGTGGTTGGTGGTGGGACACGGAGGAAATTCAGACTTCTGCGTTTGAGTTAGGCAGCACAGACTGCGCAGTGTGCGAAGTCAGAGCCCCTTCTGCGGGAACTGTATGAACGGTGTAACACACAAATGTGTGACAAGGAAACTCCAAAACATGTTCCTGGTAAATTAATGGGGAGGTTTAGTGCCTCAGCATGCGTTTCAGGAAAAAAAAAACAAACCAACACCCCACCCAACAAAAAGCGTTTGTGGTTTCCGAGTTCCTCACGCCGCCTCTTCAGATCCATGTGATGCGAACCAGGTGTCAGTGGATTAATCTTCTTTCTGTCCATGTGTGCGCCACCTCGCTCATAAAGAGGGCACCGCTGGGGGAGAGGAGAGCGTGTGCGTGGGGCAGTACGAGAGCGGAGGTTGGACCTCGTGGCTTTATGGATAACAGTTATTTCCCACAGAATAATTCAGGTGTGGTTTTGGATGAAATGGGATTATCATGGCATTTCTTGAGTTGGTATAGGTCATGTGTGTATGCTGATATTATTAAGGGTCCTCAAGGGGGCTTTGGGTTTTTTTTTGGTTTTGTGTCTTGTTTTTTTGTTTGGTTGGGTTTTTTTAATATTGCTTCTTGAATGAGTGCTTCCGGTTCCAAAATTTTTCAGGGAATTCAGTAGAAGCTACCTCTAGCCATTTATTTCCCTTCAAAGCTGTGTTATAATCGATGTTTTTTTTCCCTCCAATTTTCTCCTGCCAGCTTAGTTTTTAACTTTTCCTTTTTTCCTTTGCCAGAGGCTACAAAATATGTAAGTTATTTAGAAGAAGCATAGGCCAGGTTTAAAAGTACTGGGACGTCTCAGCTTGATACAGCACTTTTCAAAGGACTGTTACAACTTGCTAATGTCTTTGTGTGTAGGCTCCGGTTCTCTGACTTCAATAGCTGGTGTAAGGGCATGCTGGCTGAAAGGAAAACTGCTTGGAAATAATACAATTGAGTGTTTCAGAAATGTCCTTATGTATGACGCTAGATAAAACATTAAACGTTAAATGGGAAGATTTTGTGGCCTCAGTAAGTACGTCTTTAAAAATGAATGTATTTGATATATCTAACAATAGAAATTCTCTGTGTAAGTTCGTCTGAACCTGGCAGATGTTTTCACTTTTAAGGTATTTTAAAAGAAAATTACGAAAACAGCAAGAATTATAATATTGTAACATAAGACATTTATTATTTTTTGTAATATTGCTGGTTTCTTCTCACGTATCTTTACAGGTGGACTGAAAATATATTTTTGCCTTTTCAGCAGTTCTCTACTGGCCCAGTAATGTAGCATCACAACAGTTGGTCTGCAGGTATAACCTCCAATGAAAACCCTTACATTTCAAAAGTAAAAATCTTTCCTTTTCTTAAACCTTAATTTTGCCCTGAATGAGCTCTTAAAATTTCTAACAACTGTAGTTTAAGTTAATTTGTGAAAATTTAGGCATTTAGACAAAGTAATTAAGGATTATTACTTTTATTTTTTTAAACTGGGAAAGATTTGTTCTTTATTCTTTGATACCCAGGAGTTGAGTATACCATCGCTAGGTGCACTGCGGTCTGAAATCTTGAATGACGTGCTCAGCGTGGAACAGAGCTCTGAAAATACGAGTTTTATAAGGGGAATGTTGGCACAACACAAACTTTATTAATACTTGTGGTCAATCTGCGGTAATGTTTTAAATCCCTAGTTTCCATGTTACTTTGTAAATACAGCTTTGCTTTGTTTGCTTGAAGGTTGACCCTTTGTGACTTTTGGATTTGTGCATGCTTCTACTTTTATTCGGGCTTTTTTCTTTTAAGGAAAGCATGGAGGGCATTGACTAAGAGTTGAGATAAATACTGGTTTTGCCTGCATTGTTTTGATTGTCTAAAGGGAATTCAGATATTTAGTAAGACAGCCCTAAAAGAGCTTTTTTTTGGAGCCTCTTCAATAAGTAGAGCGTTTGCAAATCAGTCTTGGCAGGAGACTAGACACTGAAACACCTGACACTTCAGTTCATCTCTGTTGAGAAAACATTCCGTATTTTGAAAGGTAAAACGTTTCATTAAGATGCTGTGTTCTGGTTATAAATACCGTCTGCGAAGCGGGTTGGGAGATGGTTTGGCTGTGGCGGGCTCCACTGAAAGGCTGCCTGTGCTTCTCCTGGCAGCTCCTGCATCACAAGGTGCGGAGGCATCCCTTGGCAAATTTGCTCAAGAGGGAGAGTTTAACAAGGGCTCGTTCCCAGGGCAGCTGATGTAATGTCTTTTGCTCTTTATTGGACATGATTGAATTAAAATGTCCATCTGTTATAAGGACACAAGAAAATGGACTTCTTGGTGATGCTCATGGCAGCCGATGGCAAAATGTTTGGGATCCTGTTGTTTTTGCTCTCACTCAAATACGGGGCTTTCTGTTCTGAGGGAGGATGCCTTCAGTATAAGGTCAAGCCCACATCTTATCTTTAAGTCCTCCTTCCCTTCAGGGTATCATCAGGCATTCAGCTTACAAATCCTCTAAATCTTCTGAGGTGTTTTCCTATGAGTGTTTTAAAAAGTTTATGTAATCTCTGTGAGAGAGGCTTCTGCTAAGCTGGCACACCTTGTATTTGATTAAACCCTTGCTTCATGCTTGAAGGACAGCTTGGCTAGCTTCACAAATCCACTGGGATCCCCTGGTTGAGATACAGCAGTCAACTAGAGTGGGTTGGTTCCCCCCACACCCTCCCTATTTAATGGGGTAGGGGAAAGGGAATTGCAACATACGTACTGAAGAGGGCAAGTCAAGAAAGAACTGTCTCCAACCAGTTGCCAATAAAAAATTTTGGCAGAGCATTAGGTAATCTCTGTTGTCAGACACATCGTCAGTGTTTCCTATCTTATGCTTTTCTTTATTTTGCCTTCTTACTTGTCCAAGCAATTTATGCCTAGTAAACCTTACTGTAGAGGCCCACATGACTTTTGGTAGGGTTTTTACATCCTTGAAGCAATCCCTGCATCAGTTCACATGTTGATAACAGAATGACTCTCTTTGTAGGTATATTCCCTCTGACTACAAAACGATTTGGCTTTTTTTTCCTGTCCTTTCCTCTACCCCAGCAGTGGCCAGCATGGCTTTCTCTTCTCTCTTTATTGTGACTTGGAGATTTAGCACTTTGTCTCCAGTTGTATTAACGTGTCGTCTTCAGGATACTTGGTTTTATGTTAGAGGTCTGTGCTTTTATGGGCTAATAAGCGGTGGTGTTAACTGCTCTGATCAGAGGCGGTGATGGCAGGGAAGAGAAGGGAGCCAGGGTATGGTGCTTTCCTCACCAAATGGGTTAAACCCAAGGCTGAAACTGCTGGAGCTTCATTCCTCTGAGTGCAGGATGATGCTGAAGAGCCATGGCCTGGGGTTAGTACCCAATTCATACAGCTTAGTGTCACTCAAATGTGTTTTATTTTAGACAGACTGCAATGCCGCTCCATTTTGTTGTCCTTCCCCAAGGAACTGTGACATGAAGTTTGTGTTGCAGGGCAGGTGCTTTGTGCTTCTCATATATATATATCTCATATATAGATATATAAAAAATAAATATGAAAATAAAAAGAGAGAGAGATATATAGTTGAACCACGTTTTTATCAACCCAAACCCTGGAAAACGCTTACGTAGCTATCCTTACTATGTGATGCTGTTGCACTAACTCTCATCTGGTGGTGGTTGTTATTGCACTCCCTTGCAGCTCTGCATACCTGGTTTTACTCTGTCCTGTCCTACCGTGAGCACTCTCTTGTTGTGCAGCAGCCTGGCGCGATGGGGTTCAAGTCATTGTTTGCATCTTGGGGGCAGTTTTAAGGAAATGTGTTATGTTGATAGAGATTAGGAATCTGAAAATAATGTTTCGTGGTTTCTGTTTGATCGACTTAACCCAGCAGCTTGTTACCTGGTCAGGCCCAGCTGTGATGAAGTACCTCCTCGGCGGTCAGGTAATGGAAGAGCTCCTGCACCTTGTCATCTTCTGGTGCTGTGAAAGTAAAACTACTGCATTCGGTCACTGCGCTGTCGGGTGGAGCGCTGGCCCCAGTACAATCTACACAGTTTTAAAAATGTTATGCGTTTTAATATATAGAGAGATAACAGAAATATTTTGAAACCAAACCTATCTGCTTCTATGCATTGACTTCATAATTAATCTTTGCAGTGATACGCTTTGAAATTCTTACTAGAAGGGATTTTTGGCCTCATCCATAAAATTACCTTTTGGAGACTAAAATTTGACACACTGTTAGAAGGAATTTGCTCACCATTGAGTCTTTTTTAAACGGTGCATTAACATTTTGATTCTTATTACAAAGAACTCTCTGCTTTGTTGTGTGTCTGGACTTGGAGAAGTTTGAGGTTCAAGTCTGGATGACTGGTAGATAATTGATACTGTAATTCCTGCTCTGCTGTTGGTGAAAATGTTGATAGCAGGCTGCAGTTGTTATTTTTTCCCATAATGTGAAAATGTGCCTGTTGAGCAGGTAACTGTATGCTATATACAGGCATCCCTCGAGAGGGGTTTTAACACATACACGCACGCGCTGCTGCTTTGTCAGGTTTTTCTCAACCATGATGTGGTTGTGCAACCTGTATCCAGCCTCCCGAGTTTCTTCCTTTTGCCAGGGTGTCCCTTGAAGATGGGTCAGATGGAGGAAGGCTGTGCCCGCCCTGCGTATTCCAGCTCTGGATTTTTCCACGTCCTGCTTTCCCTGCACAATTGCAGGTTATGAAAGCCAAGGCCTTGAGAAAAACACTGTTGCCTTTCCAGTGGACTGGTACTGGGGAATTGACCTAGAAAACATCTGGCTGCTGCTGGAGATAAAATGAGTCGAGGTGCCAGATGAGTTGTTTGGAGTTTGGTGCTGGTTGTTGCCTGGGTGCAGGGACCAAAGGGACAGACTATAAATGGTGGGAAAAGGTGCGAAGATTGTGACGTAGGATTTGGGAAGCGATTTCCCAGTTGACGTAAGCCAGCCTGAGATCCGCTTCTCTCCTCCTTGCTGGCAGCTTGTCCCTCCTTCCTGTTTTATAGTCAGCGTTTGGCTACAACTGAACGTAGGAATAATTCAGCGGAGAGCAGGAGTGCCCCTGTCAGGAACAGCCTGCTTTTAGATCGGCTTAAGCCAAGCATGAAACCGTCCCCGTAAGTTTTATCGTCACTGGAAGCTTTCCTTCCAAAAGTATTTATGTAAATGAATGAGTTGATGGGGAAAAAAACCCCTGCTATAAGCAGCAATTGAAAACAAGTGGAATTTAAACGTGTTTATTTCTGGAAGGCTGTTGGGTATTTTGTTTCATTTGTCTGTGGGGGGAGGCTAATTTGAATCAATAGAGAGGAGCTGGTAAAAGCTAAGACACTTGACTTTAGCCATGCCATGGGGGAGCCATCTCTGGAGCTCAAATTCTAAGGAAAAAAACCCACCCCAAAACAACAAAAAAGAATGTTTTTAGCATGACAGTGGACTGCATGCTGCTTGTATTAAGTACAGACCTTTTCATTAGCGTCTTGCTTCACTCTAGTAAAATATTTCTCATCTTTCATTTAAGTGGCGTAAGCACTGATTTAAATGTAGCGCTGATTTAAATGTTTGTGTTTTTGAAAGATATAGGGAAGTGACAATAATTTTATTTTGAGGCAAAATAAAAAAATAAAAAAATCACAACGTTGTGAAAGTTACATTAAAGTACATTAGCGGAAGGAGCTGGAAAAATGGTGCAAGTAGGGCAGTGTTGATACTCTGCTCATTACTCCTATTAAGAGCTAGAACACTTTGGTATACGTAGGAAGATCGTGTTCAGATTTGTGTCTCCTCAGCCCACCCATTCAGTTTGGAACATGCTTGGAAAGCAGGAGCCTTCCTCTAGAAATACCTTGTTTGTGGCAGAGACAAGGCTGCTGTGCAGAGGATGCTCTGCACTGCGCTTGCAAATGCAGAGCTGGGGATTTTCTCGGGTTCGAGCCCAATGGGTGAGTTTAAGCAAGGAGGAGGGAAATCTCCCTTGTGTGTTCAGGGCTCGAAGGGTGAAGCCTCAACATCAGGGCTGAGACTTAAGCGGAGGGATAAAGCGGAGACCGGTACAGTGCAAGGAGCAAGCATGTGGTCCGCATGCTTCTGAAGCAGATGACTGCTAAGTTAGCAGGCAGTCCCATTTTACACTAGATGAGGTTTCAGAGCTAAATTTTTCCCTTTAGTCTTCATTATGTGAACCCTTGTAAAACAGAGAGGCAAACAATGCGTAAATATGCTGCGTCCTGACACCTCTTAAATTTATCAGTGAGTATTTGGGAATTGATACGTGCTCAGTGAAAGGACCTAATTGGGCTAATGTTAACGTGACCCAAAGAACAAAGCTGGTGTGTTGGGGAAGTGCCTCAAAGATGGCTTATTGGCATTCAGATTGCAGCCAAGTGAATGTTTTCTCCTGATACATTTCAATAATGTGAGGTTCATGTTATCTAGAGGTCCAGACCGCAGAGAGTGCAAGAGCTATAGGGTTTTTTATGTCTGACCTGCAAGATGGTTACAGATACCTCGTTTTTATATTTCACTGATAGCATTGCTGGCACACAAAGTAAGTTTTTTTTTTTTCTTTTATTTCTTGTACTGGTCTTGCAAGTGACGTTTCATCCAACCCTTTAAATGATGGCATTTTGGAGTTAAACTTTACGCTGTGTCGTTCATCCCTCCAGTATTGAGCAGATGTTTCTAAGAGTTAATGTTGCTTCTCAGTTATCTTTGACAGAAGCAGAGTCTGCTCAACATCAGAGGGTTTAGACTAATGCACATTGATCTTGGCAGGGAGAACACAGGCTCCTTGAGCTCGCTAGGCAGTACAGGCCTGCAAATTGTTGTATTAACAAGCCAATTAATTAATAAGCAGGAAATTGATGTAACCCCTGAGGCAGTATGTACTGATACTATATTCTTAGGTTTTTAAAAATAGATGTTACTTTAATATATAACAAGAAGGACCCTCCATGCCGTTAAGGTCCAAGTGAGGAAAAGCTTTTCACATTTCTTTCCAGAGACCAAACTCCTCCTCACCGCTGTCACTGCCAAAAAATTGGTCTCCCTGTGCTTTCCACCACTCCCAGCTGTGCATATTTTTCCAAGGAAGCAGTGGAAGAGATAAGACTATTTACCTGCTAAGTGGAGTGGCGTAATGGGCTGTTTCTCTGCAGCTTAACTACTTACTGCTGTTTAATAAGCTTTTGTAGGTTTAATTTTGGTACTTCACAGACGCGGCGCAGGCGGTGGCACAGAGGTGTCCAGGTGTGCTGGCAGCAGTGGGTGGGTTTAGGTCGGTTGCCATTTGGGAAGCCAAGTCCATCCCGTGCCACAGCAGTGACAGGGAGAGGGGGTTCTCTTCTGGCTTGAGATGTAGCGATACCTGCACAGGAGAGAGTGAAAAACCCCATTTGGGGTTATGTTCATTGTTGTTTCTCATCAATGTCCTTGTACACCCCAGAAATGTGTTGGATTGATCTAATCCGGTTTATATTCAGTGGCTCAGAGCTCCTCTGTGTAGGTTTTGTTGGGCACTGGGCATCTGTAAGAAGTAAAACTCAAGTCGTGATACACTTTGAATTAAGCATATTTCTCTGTAAATGGCTCGTATCCCTCAAGAAAATTAGACCCTCACTGGTAAACAAGCAAATATAAATCTCATGTGCTTGAGAAATAAATCACCTGAGTTTATAAACTAAGTTCCTTTCTACAGTCCTGGTAACTTGGCTTGAAAGAGTTATTTAAAGTTGTGACATTAGCCTTTAAACTGTAGGGGGTTTAATATACCTGTCCAAAGAAAATTAACTTTTGTTTGCAGTTGGCTGACTTTTTCAGTATTTTAATTGACTATGCCAGAATTTTGCGCTCCCGATTTAGTAAACTACTTTTCTAAGGAATAACTTGGGTATAGTTTTTTTTGAGAGAAAGCATGAGACTCAGGTGATTGCTGTCATAATTTTTCTCATTGAAGCCAAACCACAGCGATAGGGCAGGAGGAGAGGAGTGAGAGCACCGGCGCGCTCCCACTGCGGCTCTGCCATCGTCTCGCCATCCACCGGTGGTTGCAAGATGGGTTTGGTTTTTCTATTTTTATTTTTTTCCCCAGCAAGGTTTAATGTGGGAGCCCATGCTCTTGGCACGTGTAGCTCTCTAGGCTGACTGCCTTCAAAGCATTGCAGAAATGCCACGTTCAGAAAGATTTCTTTCTTTTTCCGTCGGGAGGATATCGCTTGCCACGCTTCCTCCCTTTCTCCGTGGTGGTGGCGGTAAATGGCAAACTATAAATCAGAGGCAGGTTTTGATGCAAGGAAGTGCCCAGCAGTGTGTGAGGGGCTTTGGTGTTACCCTGAGGCTGGGTGGACGGCATCCAGCTGGCCATCCTCCCCCCAAGCTGACTGTGTCCCTCCAGCCCGGGGTGTGCTGCTTCCCGGCTTGTGCCAGCACGTTTATTTCTTGGGCCACTCTGTGAAACGGAGCATTGCATTGGCCTGGGTTAAAAATAAGCATGTGGAAGGAAAAAAAAAAAAAAAAAAGCCACTTGGGGCAAGAAGGTGGTTATGACGGTTGTTGGATGGCGAGGAGAAGGAAAAAAACCAAACCTCTGACCTGGCAGTGCTAGCTGCAGGGCCATCGCTGTCTGAAGGTGGGCTGGGGTTTCCCCATTTCCCTTCCCAGGTTGTGCCTGGAGTAGCGAGATGGCAAAGAGTCACCCTAAAAGAACTGGGATTTGAGACCTAAAGTCAGCAGCATGCATTGAACCACAGCAGAAACACCTTAAATACAAGATGGCTTTAAGAATTAATTTTGGAGCCGGCCTGGATGAAAAAGAAGCAGATTTTCTTGTTCTGCTGAAATGATGGGGGAGCCACCTTATAGTTAACACCAGTGATAAATGTCAGACTGGTTTGTATTAAAAATGCTTTAATCTGATTTGGCCCCATTAATTTTTAAACTAGCAGAGGAGGTCATTAAATCACAAGTCCCTTTTTTGTTATAAATGCTTGCACCTCCGTGTTCCCTCTGCTTCCCCAGACTCTGCTTCTAATTAGAGCGGCGATGTGGTTCATGGCTTGTCAAGCAGATTAATGTGCTTTTGAAATCTGGTTTGGGTTGTTTTTTGGGTTTTTTTTTTGTTTTTTTTTTTTTTTTTACCTTCCCCTATAGCGGCCTGCTTGTCTTCCTGGGTATTTTTTGGGAGGTGGGGTGAGTGGGTTTGTTCTTACTACACCTGTACCCAGAGCCTATGGAAAGGTTTTGGCCTCTACTGTGCAGACCTGAGTGAAGTGTTAGAGAGCCAGGGGGAGAGGAGGAGAGGAGCTTGAAAGAAATCTGCTCCTCACAAAATGACACAGCCGTTTGTGTTTTCCCTTGCGTTTAAGCGACGTGCATGCTTTTTCTGATGCTGTGGATATGATGTTTTTTGGAGATTTCGAAACCTGCAACCCTCCCCAGTTTCGTTCTCCCCTGGATGGGACCGTCCCTGCTTTCTCCTGGCTAATTTGCATCTAAACTTACATCGGGGTTTAATTGGAGATAAATGCACATGTTTTTTATTTATAAAGCCCTGCAAGTGAACACAGAGATCTACTTTGAAAAAAAAACACCGCAACACACCACACCAAACCCACCCGCTTTAGAGTTGTGCGGGATGAAGGTTATATGTAGGGCTCGGACCCCGTCAAATCGACAAGCCCCCGACAGCCCGTGGCCCCTTTGGCCTGGGGCTTGGCATTCCCTGCCAGCCTGCAGCCCCATCCACGCAGGGCTGCCTTCCTCCATCCCTGCTTGCGCCGGAAAGGGACCATCTGCCATAAAGCACGGTTGTTTCGGAGCTCGCACCGCTCTTCTTCTTCTTATCTGCAGGCAGGCTGTGCCGTTGCTGTATTCCTCGGTGGTGGAGCTACAAGCTGTAGCCCAGAGACCAAATAAGTGTCTTCCTTCCTGTCTTACGTGATATACAGCCCTGGTAGGCTCAATGGGCAGCTTGCTGGAAGATAAAATTAATTTTTGAGTAATGCACGTTGGAAGGAATAATCTGAGCGAGACATGCACGTTACTGGGTTATAAATTAACTGTAACTACTGAGGAAAAAAGATATGGGCATCACCCAGCCCGGCTCTTGCAAACCTTTTCATGTTCTGTTACAGTGTTAGTGTGCGTCGATAGTCAAACAGAAATAAAATGGTGCGGATCGGAATGAAATATAATTGTGAAACTTCTCTGTTGTTCTTACAGAATTTGGTGGTCTGACGTCAGCTCTAAAACTGTTTAATTTTGCCCATCTCAGAATGCTGACGGAATAAAAAGCTGGCCAGAAATGAATTATGAAATGAATAGAGAGCTAGAAAATGCCTTTTTTTTTTTTTTTTTAAAAAAAAAAAAAAGTAGTTGGGGGGCTGGAATTGAAGAGATGGAGATGAAAAGGTAAAATGCTTCCATGGTGTAGGCAGGTGGGTTTAATGAAGGAATGCGTAAGCCACTTACATATGGGTAGAAATTAAATGGCAGAAGTGTGCAACATAATAAGCCGTACAGAAGGAGTAAATGGAGCGCTGCTGTATTTAACCTTGCTGTACAATAGGTCGTCCTGCTTCTCGTGTGGCTCCAGCAAGACTTCTGACACCACCCTTTAACAAGGGCAGGGGTAAATGCAACACAAGGAGGCATTTAAGTCAAACTAAAAGGCAATGTTCAAAGTGGTTAAAGGGAATTGTATTTTCACGGTGAATAATTAAACTGGGAACTGATTGCCTTCTGTGCGGGAACATCCATGGCTCTTTGTAAATCAGGCTTCATCCGCTGCAATGCACTGTTCATTAAAACAGACAAACAAGAGCTCAAAACGCACAACAAGCCATTTTTTCTTAATCTTTTTTTTTTTTTTAACCTCTGTTTTTGGATTTTGGGCCATCTAAAATGGCTGTGGTAACTGCATGATCTTGTGCTCTAAGCTGTTAATGGGTAGCAGAAGCTCTCACTGAGAAATACAGTCAGGTTGAGGGTGTGAAGAGAAAAGGAAGAAGATAAAAATGTTACACATCTGAAAATACAGGCCTACTTAATACTTAAATACATAGATTAGAATGTAAAGAATACAAAGGTTTTGACAGTGATATGTGCTTTCAAATATTTTTTTTAAATTTTATGTTTATGCATTTATCAAGTAAATTACCGTAATCTTCATCAGATCCCTCTGAAAAACGTTAACTCTCAGACAATCCACATATGCGTCTGTAGCAAGTACATGCAAATCAGTAACAATATCGACTCTTAGGTTAAACAGAATTTAATTTGCTTGGATCAAAGGTAAAAAGGAGAGAACAAAGCCACAGCACAAGAAATGATTTAGGCTGTTGATCTTGCAGCTCCTTTCAGGTTTCTGATGCAGGACTGATGCGTCTGTGTGGGTTAGAGCAACCCATAATGTCAAATAGCCCAATATATGGTAGAAACTGCAAAAATCTAATGAGCAAAAACTGAACAAAGCCTTGCCCTTAGGAGAATTTTTAAGAGTACTATAAAAGTTCCAGCAGCAGCTTTATGAAACATTTCTCTCTATCATCATGGCCAGTTTGACTCATGTTTGGCTACAGATACCTCCCTCCCTTGCAGTGTAATTTTCTTTTTTTTTTTTTTTCTTAATCTGTGAAGTACTTTCTCCACACACACACACTCCCAACCCCCCCTTTTTTTCTGTGGGCTTTGGGGAGGTGAGAAAATTTGTCCTTCTAAAGCCACCTCTCTGTGTAACCTGAGTTAGCAGCACGTGTCTTGGCTCTCCGTTGTATGTCGGTGGGCTGTGAGCTGGGCTTGCTCTCCCGAAGCCGACGGGGAGACCGTGCTGCCCACTCCATACCGGGGAGGGTCTCCTATGCCACAGGGTGACAAACCTGCTCTAGATGGACCTGCTTTGGCAGGGCGGTTGGACTAAATGATCTCCAGAGGTCCCTTCCAACCCCGTATCATTCTGTGATTCTGTAACCTAGCTGCAAACCTTGCTGCTGCCCAGGAGTAATGCAAGTCTTCTCCTCTGTCAAGCCCAGTGAAACGTCCTTGGTTCTTCTGAGGTGGCTCCAGCGAGCCCACTGCGTGCACGCCAAGACTAGAACAGGGAACCACAAGCAGCTTTTGAATCAGTGATCCCTGAGCTTCTGGCCGCTGCGTGCCACTGCATGATTTAGGAGGACATGTGTCTGTATTCCCTCCCCAGCCTGGCTCTCAATTTCTAGTAGGGGTCGCATCTCTCATGTCCATATGTAGGCAGGGATGCTGTCTGGCTGGGTAGTGACCATCTATGTTGGGGGTGTGTGTCCCGTCACCTCACAGGTGAGGGCTGGTAAGACCCTTGGGAAAGAAGGTGACTTACCTGCAGCCTGTCACTTTGTGCTTGAGGGACTCCTGGTGTCTTCCTCCTTTGGGAGAAGGAGATCCAAACAAATGTTTCTGGCAAGCAAGATCTCTCTCTGTCTCTCAGTAAATGTCTTCTACAGGCACTCTGCTATGTATGGGGTGACTGCCTGCCATTAGTTGATTTGAATTACAATAGAACTGAATATCATTAAGCTTTTATTTTTTTTTTTTTAATTGATTTAAGGTCCCAAATCATCCAAACGCATCTTCCAAGAGGCTTCACGTTTTTGATTTTCAAAGGTGCTCCTCCTTTGGCCTGCGCGGCGCTGCGGTTTGCTGGCACTGTGAGATGCCCCTGTGCTGTCAGGGCTGGTTTTCTTCTGCTCCATGAAGCATTGACGTTCCTGCTGCTGGCTTTTGCTGGTGTGAGCACGCAGAGCAAAAAAAAGGGCTGATTAAAGGTTTGCCACATGTTGCTCATCTGCGTGAGTTTTCTTTGTTCTGGGACTTTGGGCAATCCTGCGTATCTGGCAGTATTTCTGGTTTGTGAGAACAGGGTCTGTCTGTCTTTCTTGATTCTCTTGGAAATGTGTGTGGTTTCTTTAATGTAGTAATTTTATTGAACAATTTTAAATGCGGTTCATACGTGTATATTATATATGTATACTTGTTAAAAAGGGAAAAAAAAAAAGTAGTAATTCTTTCCAGAAGGGGAAAGAAATAGGAAGAAACACATTCAAACTGAAATACTATTTTCCCAAGGGATTTTCGTAGCTGTTGAAGTAATTCTTTCTTTGTGTTTTCCCTCTGTGTAACATGCATGCCTTCTTTCTTTTAACTCCAAAATGTAAATTACTGCCATTATGTTCTGTATTCCTTAAGATTCTTGAAACATTTGTCTCAACTTAAATGCTAAGTGCCCCATAGCCTCTGGAGCCTACTAGAAAATTGTGACTGGTTTCCCAACTTTTTCAAGCATTTCTTTCAGCTGCAGTATGGGGTTTTTGCCTTTATTTACTCTAAGTACATTTTAGCAACGATAGGCCTGTAGTGAATTTTCCATCACAGTAACTGACTGAGAACGGATAAAATTGTTTAAAAATAATAATTTAAAAAAAGTATCTGCAGCTCACTGTTTCTTGGTGGCTGTAGAAATGGCCAGATTTTGCGGTCCTTTAGCCTCCTCAGGCAGAGATTTTGGTCTTGAAAATTTATAACGTACAATGAGCTATTCAGCAATAAGTGTTTCGTCTAGAATTAGTGTTTTGGAAGAAAGATGTAAAGGATCATTCCAGCCTGGTATTTTTTACATCTACTGGAAAAAAAACAAACCCAAACTCCTGTGTTAAAAAATAAATATTTCTAAGCTCTTCCAGACCCGAGCATCATGTTGCAGCTCTGAGGAAAGTACAGCTGGAGTGATAAGAGAAGCAGCTGTGGTGAAAGGAGAATTGAATGGAAAGGTTTAACTTTATTACTTGAGGTGGAAGGGGTTTTTTTTTTTTACTTAAAGACACAGACGACCACTTTCAGGTTGAGTGAAAAGTAGTCATCTACAGAGTTTTTGTCCTTGGGAGTGGAAAAATAATCTCAAGTGTATGTGTCACAGATAGATATACTGATGCGAATGTTTTAACCAAGTTTTTGTAGAAAGCAAAAGAAAATAATTAAAATTTGAAAGTATTTGTGATCTTAAACAATGGATCGCCAAGGTTTTTCTAGCAATAAGCCAAATGTATTTGTCCTGCTTGTTTCATGGGCTGCTAAGTAAAGCTAACCCTGTCACAGAGGGTACGTACTATGGTGCCCGGAATGAGTAACCTTTCTGGTTGGCTGGATCTGGCTGAGGGGAGTAAGCTGTGAATCATTAGATTGAAATTAAAATCTATTTATCACCTTCTGTCTTTCCCACTAATTTAGGCAGTGGTGTTAGGTAGATTATTTTGTTCTTTCTAGTGTCAAAAATACAACATGTCAGTTGCAAA
Source organism: Numenius arquata (assembly GCF_964106895.1). Lineage (NCBI taxonomy): Eukaryota > Metazoa > Chordata > Aves > Charadriiformes > Scolopacidae > Numenius > Numenius arquata. Next base: position 64,787,187 of record NC_133579.1, on the reverse strand, counting down.
TACTGCAGGTTTTTTTAAATGCTTCCACCATCCAAAACTAGATTTCTTTTATTAAAAAAAAAAAATAAATTCTGTATTTTCTGTTTCACGGATCAGTTATGAAAGTATTTGCAAAAATCAAGACAAACCAGTCTTTCCAGAGGAAATACGATATTTAATGGGTTTTTCCCCATTAGATGTTGTGGTTTGGCTTGGGGGACAGTTACACATCAGTTTATGAGTTTCAGTCTCCTTCCTGTAATGTGTAGCAGTGCCACCACCTCCCAGCCTACCTGTTGGGATCTCTGATGTCCGTGTCCTACACAGTGACTGCCCCCCCTGACTTGCTGACAGAAACATTGGGAGTGGTTCTTCCTGGGCACTTTTTTGAGGCATTACGCCATTGCAGAAAAAGGTAGATGGAAAGTAAAGAAATTTAAGGGTTGTTTTGTACTATTTTTAATAAAGCAGTGTCTGGAGGTACTGAAGCTTGGGGGGGGAAATTCAGAACACTTCTAGAAGAACCAGACGGATTCCAGATGTCTTTCCTTTTAATCCAGCCCTCTAGCTGACCATGCTTTTCTGGTTAATTCCTCATAATAAGTTACCTAATTTGGTGGATTGGTGAAGAAAGGCCTTGAGATGAAATGTATCCGCTTTGGAAATACTTTTCTATTTCCAGCAAGTAGTTTGATGTAAAGGTTTAAAATAAAAAAAGTGAGAAGAGTAAAGTTGTCATAGAAATAAAGCTGGATTCTGGCACCGGTCGGCTTTAGAAGTGTAGTTTTGGACAAAGTTTATAGGTCTTGGCTTGCCAGGCGTAAGAGTAACTCCTGTGGAACAGCTGAATGAAAGGAAGGATACCATAAAGGGAAATTAAGCCTGCGAAGAAAATGCCAACACTTTTTTTTTTTTTTCCCCCGTGGACTGCAGCTCTGGATCAGCTAAACAAAGGGAAAAAAAAAATATGCAAGTGACTCGAAAAGCAATTTTCAGCTTCCAGCTCTGGTTTTAATCTTGTGCATCCTTCTGTGTTTCCTTGCCAACACCTAGAGGTCTTACAAGTGCTAAAGCGCGTGGGGTTTCCAGTGGCGGTAATCGTATGTAACGAAGTTCACTTGATAAAGTCATACTCGCCAAGACAAAAAAGCGTTAACAGCTTTGCCTGAGCTGACCTCCCCTCTGCCCCTCTCGCTTCCCATGCGGACCTAAAGGAAAGGTTGCTCTCGGATGTGAACGGGGACAGCCATACCGTAGGCATCACCAGGAGCAGTTAAGATACAGCGTGTTGCAGTCAGTGGGTCTGCCCGGATGCGCAGGCACTTAGATGGGTGTGCAGATCCCTTGGTGGAACCTGCCCGAGGAGGGGGCTGGCTGTGCTGCCTGCCTCCTGAACGCCGCCTTCGGAGTGCAGCTTCTGCTGTTTCCTGCCCAGCTTGGTTTCTGGGGCAGGAGAGGGTCAGAGAAAATGCATTTGGTATCCTTTTAATTAATTACCACTTTTTTTTTTTTTTTTTATTAAAACTCAACTCTATTACTACAGTGTAGCAAGTGTGTATTCAGAGGAATATAACTTTTATACTTTTACGTGCTTCCCTTCAGCCTGGCTTTCTGCTGAGATACTGGAGTATACCCACCGTATCCACATCCCCTGACATCACGGGGATCTCAGTTAACGCTTCTCAGTTAAAGCCTCGACTGATGAAAATATCCCTGACTTCCAAAGAGTGTATAATCTTATACTGTGAGTCTTTTTGGATGTATATGCCTTCTAATTTTAAAAGGCTGAAAAACATTTGGTGTGTCCCCTCCCCCCCCAGCTGTTAAGGTGATCAATGTGTGTGGGGGGGGTAGTTGATGTGCCTGTGGGGTTTTTATTTTTGTACCATCTGAAAGGATTTGCCGGTGAATTAAAGTGTAACAACACAGAATTGTTGCATCATACATATTAACTTCTGGTTTTGTCTGTCTGTCTGTTATTCTAGCAGTGCTGGGGATCGTTCGGCAATAAGGTGCTAGAGGACTGTTGAGACCGCATTGCAAAATCCCTAAATTGGTTCTTAACTTCCCAGGCTCCTCCGTTGTTTCGAACCATGTTGCTTCCACAGGAAGAAATCTCTTTGTGTTACTATTAATGGGGCCAGGGACATTAATCAGATTTACAGAAGTGCATCATTTTTCTTGCCACTCCGGCATCTCCAGCTCCTCTTGTGCGTACACCTTGGCCCATCCTGAGCAGCTCTGTTGCTCCTCTGGTTTCCATCCCTGTGCAAGGCTCCAGCCTTGGTGTTAGGGCTGGAGATCCCCTGCTCTGCATGCAGCCAGGGTTCCAGGCAAGCCTAGATGGGATCTTAAAAAAAGTGTTTTCCTAAATGCAAGGTTGATTACAGGGGCTGATTCACAGTCCTGTTTACAGGAGAGACTGGGCTGTTGTACCTGCATTTCCTGACTTGATTGCGTTTGTAGTGATGTGTGTCTGTGTAATAACACAAAGGTGCGATTTCAACACAGATAGGCATTGCCTGCTGTGGCTTTAGCCTCGCAGCAGAGGTGTAAATAGGTGAAAGAAAATAAAATGCGTGAGGATGCAGCAGCCCAGACGAGCAACTGCTATACAAGCCCTCTGGGGATGCCCAAAATAGGTGGTGGTCCTTTGATAGCTGAGGCTGAAGCCTGTGCCATCACACCCTTATTGCCACTTTTACTTAAATTAGCTAAAAACCTTTACAAAATTAGACAGGCATATATGAAGATGTATCTCATATATCTGAAAGGTTCCTTCAGCCATGAGTGTGAGAAGCAAGCTGCTGGTTGCTCACAGTGAGTAAGAGACCACGTTTTCCATACAGCTGGGTCTGGAGGGAGCTCAGTCTGCGTCTGAAGGAGAAATCCCCTCCCAGCCCCCTGGATGGCTTGGCTTCTGTGTAGGTGTAGGACTCGGTCCTCATGTTAGCTTATGTTCTGCATTTTCTTAGAAGTCAAGTATATTTCCAACCTGGAATGAAAAAAAGGTTCATCACGAACTTTTCTGAGCTCCATGAGGAGTAGCAGTGTGAAATCAGCATCAGTACTTTTTCTTTAAAACATTGCTGTTTGGGAGCAGCTGAGACAGTGTTGGGAACTGGGGACAGAAGGAAAGGAGTGAGACCTTGAGACAGGTAATAGCTAATGTTGTCTTCTCTCTGGCCTTGACAGATGCCTTCATTTCAACTTTAAGTCCAACTGATGTTTGACTTCTCTCTCCAGTGACTCTACCCAGTTAATTCCTGATCTTGTTAACCAGTTATTAACATAGCTCTCATATTCCAAGACTATTAATGCCTAAGCCATGCTATTTACCTTCTCACATACTGCTGATCATGTCTCAGATTCTTGAATGATAGAAGACTTTCTCAAGGACCAGGTTGGTTCTCCAGGAAAATTGTTTAATTGTTAATGCATAATTCAGGTGTTAATTGTGCTTCCTATGTGATTTTGTGTTGTATTCCTTTGCTATGGATCTCCATAAATTTAGAAATACTCACACTATATTTTCCAGACAGTATGAGGTTGTAAATAAATTTTATACCAAATAATTATTTGGGAAGAGTTCCTCATAACCTTTAGTTAGGTAATAGCTCATTGTTATAAATTATACCTGGTAACTGGTCCAGGTTCCAAATCAGGGAGTTGACCAGTACAGTTGTCTGTTTGTAACATTGGATCACACACAAAACCTCTCATTTTTTTAGATGTTTTGAGTCATTCTTGGTAAAATTGTTAGGAAAACACACTCCTGATTTTTCAGAAATAAAACCCTACATTTCAGTCGATGCCACTGGACATGGTGGTTCTCAATTTAAAATTCTCATGCAATAATTTTTTAAATCCTTTTTATATAATTAAGAAAACAGCAAGTTTGTACAGAATGGAAAATACTTATTTCTAGGTAGCTAGCTGTTTGCTTCCTTGAGTTTATAGTAAATCATTCCTGGTGCACTTGCAGTGTTTGTTGCTGATTGTCAAATTGTTAGTGTCACTCTTTGGGTCATTCCTTCTTCCCTTACATTTCCAATGTTGCCGAAATTACATGAGTTTGGAGTTGTTATAACTGAAAGATGAATCCTAATTTTGGTGCAAAGGCCTTCAGTGTTTCCATAGTGCAGTGAAACTTCCTGTAAATGCAGTTGAGTTGTGGTAAGTGCTGGAAAGCTGGTAATGAGCTCCGCACACCAAGTCTGATGTCACTTGTCACTCTTCTGATCAGTGCACTGAAAGTGACCTTGTGCAGTCTCCTTTTTGGAGACCACAATTTGACGAAAATGAAAAAATAAAAAGAAATGTTTCTTCTGACAGAGAGGTGAGGTCAATGTTAGTCTATCTGTATATCTGTCTTCATTCATAGTTATTGTGTTATGTTAGAAGCTGAGTTACGCAGTCTTGATTAATATGAAATCTTAAAACTCACTGACATGAAGAAAAAAATAAATATTTAAGTGTTAGGTTGCTCCTGAGAATGGTAGCATCCTTCCCTAGTTCATCAAGAAATAAATGCCAAAGACTTACTAACCCAGACCTAAGTCTGTGCCCTCTTAGATGAGCTAAGATGCCCCTAACACTTGCCGTCTTTGTCCAGGGAGGGGCGAGGGAGACGATACCAGAATATGCAGGAAACATTTGAAAAAGGTGCACCTGTTTTTAAATACTTGGTTTGTAAGATTTGGCCACCTTGCTCATAAACTTGGTGCAGTATTTTAAAAGTTGTATTCTCCTTGTCTGTTAAGAAGGAAAAGAAAGCTGGACCTTCTATGAGTCAAAAGTGAAAAAGTGACAGCCGTAAGTTGCATTTAGAGAAATAGACACCAAAAGGGAGGTAATTCTACTGGCAATTTGTGGGCTGCATTCATAAAATTGTAACAGCTCTGACTTAGATATTTGCAAGGGTGAACAGTTGCGGGTGTTGTCTGCAGTCGTGCTATTGGAGTATTTTGGGCTGGACCAAGCACCTGTGCTGCAGGGGCGAGATAAGGCGGAGAATGGACTAGATGATCTGATGTCCTTTCATCATTTCTGTGAGTTTTCTAACATTTGTTGCCCCTCTTCCTCTGTTACCTCCTCCTTCCTGAAAGTACGGTGCTGGTAGATGCCTGCCAAGCTGTTGCAAGAAAATCTGGGAAAAATGTGGCAAAGTGTAAGTTGCTTCACAGCCCTCTCGAATGCTGTTCTCAGTGGAGACTGGAAAGTACGTGAGCAGAAATCCAGTGTGCTCTGTTAGACAGGAGGAAGGCTGGTGGAGGGCCCAGGGAGCTGATGGCCAGCATGAGGGCTTGGGCCATGCTTGAGCTGCCTGGTGTGAGGAGAAGCAAGGCAAGGATGTGTTGAAGAGGACACCGGGCGTGGCGAGGAGATTGGTGCGCTCCTGCCATCGTTCTGCCCTTTGCTGGCAGGTTCATAATCCATCAGGAGATTTCAAAGAAATTGGGAAGAGGGGTAGGAGTCTCAAATATAATCCCTGCAAGTGGTATGGCTGAACTGAGGAGCGTGAGGGAAGCTGGTGGTCCTTCCTGGAGGAGTGGCGGGTAGCCAGCAGCCAGCCACTGGAGGCTGCATGCCAGCCGGTGGTGCCAGAGAAGCCGAGCACATTGGTCCACACACAGTCAGGTCTCATTAATTCAGCTGCTCACCAAGCAACTTGTTTTAATTAAGTCAAATTTATGTTTGTGAACACGGTGTGCAAGATAAATCTTTTACTTGTGTCTCGCTTAGTGCAGCAGCAGGGGAAGCTGCTCTAAGAGCATCGTCCTGCCTGTTCCCCACCAGCGGACAGGAGAGTGCCCATGTTTCCAGAGCAGCACTGGAGTCTGATTCTAATAAATGAGTAATTAAACAAACAGCCCCGCTTTTATTACTCAGATGCAGCAGTTGGGCCCTGTAAGATGCTCGGCTAAAATATAGAGATGCTTGTTCCATTTACTAATTGATTTAGCTTTCAAACTTCTTAATGGTTTTATTTTCAGCTACGTGTACAAATAGAGATGGGAGGGAGAGAGGGATAAAAAACAAAAAAGAAGTGAAGCCATTTTGTCTCCTCCTTTCCGGGCTGGTTCCTTGCCCTGCTGGCTTGGATATCCCTGTGGGCATGTAGGACATCCCTGGTGTGTGTAGGGCAGGTTTGCGTGCACCTCCCTCCTGAATACCGGGTGCTCCGGCGGGGTGGGTGCCCTGCCTCTTGGCTCTTGCTCACCCCACGCGACCGACCGGCCTCGGGAGCAGAGCAGCATTGGAATTGGGTAGCAGGATGGGTTTTTGGTGCTTGGGTGCAGTGGCCTTTCAGACATGGCAGCCCTTGGAACTCATGGCTTGCTGGGGAGTTTGTGTAAAGGCATGAGGGGATGAGCAAGTCTTAGTTCTCAAGAAGCAAGATCCTGCTGACCTGCTCCCAGGGTGGCTTAGCAACTTGACTTTCAGATCAAGCAGAAATGCACTTTGTCTTTTCCTCTCTTTCAAGTAAGTTGAGAAATGTCATAGCATAAAGTTGAGGTAATGAATCTGTTTGAGGTGTGCCATGGGGGAAAATGGTGGGAACCTTTTCTACAGCCACACGGGTAGTCTTCTTCTCAGTATCCCTTTGTGCTTGATGTGTCTTTATCCTCGTCCAAGACCATTGCTCTGGCTGCAGCCCTATCACCCTCCATCCCCAGTCCTGGGGACAATTTGGGAGCCCCCTTTTCTGGATACCCATTTTGATGTCTGTCCTTCCCTCCTTCCTTGGCCATGGCAGCTCCACAAATTGAGCATGAGCACCCACACCAACTACCTCTGGCTGTGCCAGTCGCTGTCACAAAGTCTTCCCACTGCCTGGGTGGCTGCTGGTCCTCTCCTGAGTTTTGGCCCAATCCCGGTTCCCCCACCCTGTGCACAGGATCCTCTTGAGCAGATGCTAACACCTGCAGCTGCAGTGGGCACATCCCTTTCCCTGAGCATCGCCTAGTCCCAGTTAATTAATGGGACTGGGATCTTAAACCTGTATTCTAAATTACAATAAGATTTATTACAGAACCTGATTATGGTGCCATCTGCATCATAGATGGTGCTGTGTCCTTGACTGCTTATCCTGGACCAACCATGTTTCTAGTAATGTATCTCTGCAGAGCAAAAGGGTAGGCAAGCACACATTAGCTTCCAGAAAGTCTACGTAAAAAATGATTTATTTGTGGGTGAAATTGGACGTGGCGTTCAGCAGTGGCTTACTGTATGCAGCATAGTAATATTAAATAATTTGGCATCTGTGGATGCTGTATTTGTTAGACTTAGTTCTGCACAATCAAGACCTACGCCTTGAGTTTCCCAGTGCTTTTCCCAGCCTTTCACCCAGCCCTGCTCTCCTGCACTTCCCTGTTCAGCAGGTCTCCACTTACAGCGCGCTGTGCACCAAAGGCTTGTTAGTGTCTAAAGGTAAAAATTTTTCTGCCTAAACCAAAGGCTCCAGTCGGCCTTTTGTCACTGCCAAATTTTTTTGTCCTGTTTGTCTTAACTTTATTTTTTTTCATTAATGTTTCATGTTTCTTACCTGGCTAAGGCAAAATATGTTCTTTTTGTACCAGTAACCTTGTTTGTTTGGGTTTTTTTCTCTTACTGCCCTTCCCTTCTCAGTCCTTCTGGAGGTGAATTTTGAGCTTCTCTGTATTTTTCAGGTGCTGGCAGTTTTCAGGTCAAAAAACCATTCTGCAACAAAAATGAGGGATTTTATTATTACAGGAGGAAGGGTTTTTTTTGGGGGGGGGGGATCTCTTCTGATTGCCATCCCTGGAGAGAGTTACAGGGCAGAAGCAGTGATAAAAGGAGCAAAGGGAAGGACTGGTTTCAAACTTTGTGGTTGATGTCTTTTTGTCCTCCTTTTCATTGCCTTGATCTTACGTGTGTTATTTTGGTCATGGATCAGAGGTATTACCCAATGAGATTTGCTGTAAAATGCACTACATTGTTTAACAATTAAGTTACAGCGTTTTGATTTTCCTTCTTTTTTGTCTACATACCAAAATGTTTCCAATCCGTAAATCACTTTCTACTTCTTCATGCTTTTGGCACTGTACCTTTTTGGTGAGGTAGCTGGAGCAAAAGGATCTCTAACCTAGGAGGTAAATATTTTCTTTTCCCTTTCCACATTTGAATGTCCCAGCTTTATTCTTGCACATTTTTTTCCCCCCTGCTATCTATGACTGGCTGCAGAAGGTAAACACTGGGGGAGCTAAATGAGATTACAGCATCGCTTTGGTAACCTTTCTTAGTGAATGGGCAGTTGATCTGCCCATAATGCAAAGCACTTAACGTATTGAAGCATCTAAGAAAGCAAGCTACTAGTTCGCCACTCAGAGTTCAATTCCCGGATAATAACATTTATTTATAGGGAATAAAGAGTTAGTTCTGCGATGGCAAAGTAGATATTGTCACTCAAAGCATGGTCTTTTTATTAACCTCGGATTTATATGGTTAAGTAATTGTTGTATTAGTAGCATTTCTTGAGTGGTAAGGAGGGGAAAAAAATAAGACAGATGTCTGTGAACAACGTGCTGCTTGTTTATTTATCTGTAGTAGGCTGGGACTGGTAAATTGGCCCACTGTCACGGGGCTGTGAGCGATAGCGAGCTTGAGCTCCACAGCCTGAAGCTTGAGACGCTGCAACTCAAGAGCAATACGTGTCACGTATTTCTTTGTGTGTACATCTGTCTGTCCTTTCCTGTGCATAGCAAAAGGTAGGGGGAAGACTTCTGCAAAAGCGCCGTGTACTGAATTTTGGTTTTCTTGAATAAGCTGGCTGACAAAAATTGTTGCTTTTTTTGCTGTTTGTGTACGTATGTCTGACTTTCTGTGGAAGTGGGACATATTTCTCCAGAACAGAAATCCTTATGTATTTAGCGAATGCATAGCTTGGTAGTAACACATACAGGATGCTTGGATGTACTTTTTTTCTGAGTGTGATACTGCTCAGATTTTGAAACGAAGGAAAATTTTGCTAATATTTCCACTTCTACTTTGTTCTTCCAGTTTCCATAACATTTTAAATTAGAGATGTCATAAACTTGGTATGAGGCTAAAAGCTTGTTACAAAATAAGACAGGAGGGTATTCGTAAAAGGAAAAATATTTAATCTATCTTCTTCATGGCCATTTTCTTAAACCTGAAGTAAACATGGTGAAATTGAGTGAATTTCTATTAAGCAGGCTCCTCTGCTTTCATGTCACGTACCAAACAGACAATTGATGGCATATTTCCAGCTGGCAGAGCTGTGGAAAGGTAGCATGCGACTTCAACTCCATTTTTTTCCCCTTTTCAACATATGATTGTGCAAGTCTAACTAAATTCATTGGAGAGTAAATATTCATTCAGTATGTAAAATAAAGAATAAATCTGGGAGTTGGATTCAGTGAGTAAACAGATTATCGCATTACAGGGTTTTTTTCAATAGAGCGGGTGCTTTAGACGCACAGATTTTTCAAAGCTTATGTGATGATCAACTTGATATCAACTGTTGGAGTTGATACGGAGTCCCATAAGTCTCCTTTTTTGCTTTTTAGGGGTTTTTGTGGGGAGGAGGGAAGGGGCAGGAAAAAGGGGGTTGCGCAGTGAGTATGTCCTAGTGCACGTGTGGAAAAGCAGCCTGTTTAAATCTCTTGTCTTTTTCAGAAGTAGTGAAAAACTTCACCACGCTTTAGTGGCTGTTATTTTATCCACATAAGGTACTTTGTCTGGGACTAATAATGGTGTTTGCATTTGCTGCTGGTTGTGTCTTGATCATGTTTTCCCAAGCATTAGCTGCTTGTCTGAGCATTAGCAGCTTCTCACGGCCTTCCTCTTGTAAAATAGTGGGAGGTGATAATCTGACCCAAATAAAGGAGTGACAAACTGCTTGCCTCCACGTCGAACTGGTGGATGAAATCCTGCCTTTCCCCTCTGGAAATAGCTGTGGTACCCCTGGGGCTCTTGTGCTGCCTGGGGACATCGTAGCATCTTGGGAGCATTTCAGAGGGCTAAAGCAGACTGCAGCAGCGCTGCAGATGTAAGGTCTGTGGGCAGCACCAGCTTCCCAAGTTTTGAGCAGAGACTTACTATAAGAATCCATGTTGGGAGTGTGTAGCTCTCGGTGTAGACTGTGGGATATTTTAAGAGCAAGGTGCTTTTCTCCAGTGCTTTCCCTGTGAACATTGTCGCCTAGTGAAAACAGTTAACGTCAACCCAAAACAAGCCTTGTGACTGCCTGTGGCTTAGTTTAGTCACATACCAGAGACGAAAAATCATTGAATTGCTCTTTCCTGACATGTACTCCTTGAATGGAGTTGGTGTAAATTTAGTCAGTTCACTTTGTTGAGTATCGAGAGCAGTGTGATATGTAAATAAAGCTTTATCAGACAAGATAGATTTAAAATTCCACAGTTGGCGAGGAAGCGTTAGCAGTATAATATAATACAAATATTTACACAGTAACTTCTAAGTCTTCAATAAGTGCTTAATATTTGAAATATGTGTTGTGAAAACATTGACTGATTAAGCCGTACTATTGCTGCTACATCTGTATGCAGCAACTTGTGATGGCTAGGACGCAGAAGTCACAAGGAGTAGGTCACCTAGCAATGCAAAGGCATTTAAACAAGTCACACACCCTTTTTTTTTTTTTTTTTTTTTTTTTAAATTTAATTAGGATTCAGCACAATCTGCTCTCCCAAGGCACATGTAACTCCATCCCTTCGTCCTGTTGGAGCTGCTGCTCTCAGAGGCTATTGCATTTGTGTGACGTGACTGGATGTAATCACGTGCCCGGAGCATCTAAGACCATTCCAGTAGCAAAATTGAGCTACCAAATTCATGCCTGCCCACAACAGGGAGTGTAATCATTGCTAGTCTGTCCCTCCTCCTTGTATCTGTCGGGGAGATTTGATAGGGAATTGCAACGGACCATAATGATGGATGGTTAATCTTTTGCCTGCATGCAGCATCACAGGAGTGGTGCTGGGCTCTCTAGCCACTCCGCTTGTTTTGCCGGGAGCAGAGGAGGTGCTCTTTTTGGGTGGGTGTATCTGCCTTGCCCAGCCCATCGCCGCATTCAGCCTCCAGTTCCAATATTACTCATGAGTGAGCTCACAAAATAGTAAAATCAATAGACTGCAAATTAAAATAAACAGAAACACAGCTCCTAAACTTGCCTGGATGATTCTCCGCTACCATCTCATTTGCCAAGAGACTGCAAGAGCTGATCCATGCCTAAAAATGTACCGCTGCTCTCTAATCCAGTCTTTGGTTTTGTCTCTTTTCTTTTTTTTTTTTTTTTTTTTTTCCCCTTCCCCTTTGGCTACCCTGTTTCACCTTCTGCAAGAGCACAACAAAGCTGAAAACCAGCGTGGTTTGGTGTGTGCTTCAAGTGTGAGAATTGGGTTGAGCTTGTTGTAGGTGGGGTGGACATGCTCTGACCTACAAATCACAGTCTGCCTTCCAAACCATTATTTCACTGTCGCATTGCTCGGCACTATGCTAAACATGGTTTCGACAGTTCTGGAATGTTTTGGCATAAACCTGTTGTTGGTGAGCTCTGCTCTGCCTAGATCCCCATGGCAATTTCATTTCACTAGAGCTGTCCTTGTCGACAGAAAAGCTAACGTCTTCCGTCCAGCCCACAGTCTTTTCCCTAGAGAGGGGTGGAATGATGTGGCTGGCCATGCAGGAAACCCAGCCCAAATAACCAAATGCTGCCTCTTTTTCCTACTGCAGGCTAATGCAAACAACCAGCACCTGATGCTAATGATGTGTGGGGAAGTATCTATCCGCCTGTGCTTCTTCCCGTTCTCTGGGCGCCTCTGTGCTGCCTGGGTCAGTCTCTGGCAAGGCTGGAGGTAGACACTGCAGCACAGCATGGAGGGGCCTGTAAAGTTGCCCTAAAATCCTGCGTTGGCGTTTGCTGCTGCTCAGGCTGCAGGAGGGTTTTCATATCTGTCAGTGGTGCTGGTAACGCACAAAGCTAGGTTTTGCAGGAGGAAGGTGAAACAGCAGGTGATTTCGTCAGAAGCTGATGTGAGGGATGTTGCTCAGGGTGGTTTAACAGGTGGGTGATGTGCTGTGAGGTTCACCTGCAAAGATCCACCTTCAAGGTGAGGCTGCAATGCCTGCCCATCCCGGTGACGGGAACAGTGTGAAGGCGGTGACCTTAGCGTGATGCAAACCAAGAAGGGTTGGGGTTTGCAGGGAGATGATGTAATTCTTATACTGCTCACGATGTTTTTGCAAGGCTAAGAGCAAATAATCTTGAAATGAACTGGCAGTTTTATGACTGGCTTTTATGATGTTTATAATCTGACATTGAACTCACAGTCTAAGAGGTGAAAGGTTTAAAGGAACACAGTAGCAAAGGCGTACCACTGAATTTCTTCTGGGTGTAATTTTAACGTACATCTTAGGTGCTTCCCTAACGTGGTGGGTTTGCTAACGTATGGGCGATGCAGTTCACAGTGTGTGTCACCATGTAAAACCGACCCCATCTTTATCCTGTGTTCAACATAGGGAAGAATTAAGTAGAAAATGTAATTTTGACTTTTTTAAGGAAGACACGGACTGGAGGTAACTGCCTTGTATACTGCCTAGGTCCCAAAATGCAGTCTTTGTGTTTCCATTTAAATCTCAGCCACAGAAATACTGTACATCGTCCATGCCCACTTGTTTTCTGGGGTGTTTTTCTGATACCAGTAAAAATCTAAAGTCCCCTGCAATCTTTCTTAAATTATGACCTTTTCCCCATGGTACTTTTGGAGAAAATGACTGATTTTTGTCTGCTCCCCATGTTGTGATCCTGTGTCCACTTCTTTTGAGGGATGCGTGCTTCACAGATCCTGCCTGCAGATGTTTGCATACATACAGCACGAGCCTGTTCTTACTTGAACCATCCATTTCTGTTTTCCTGCGTTATCTCGTATTGCTCTGCGGGGTTCGGTGAGCAGCGGGTTTGCTGCCGGCTAGCTTTTTGAGGTTTCCGTTATGCACAGTACTGTATTTGTCTCCTGATTCTTCGATTTGTAATGTTTTGCCTTTGATTGCTGCAGAAGGCATAAACAAGCCTGTCAAAAGCCTTGTTTAGCGCGCAGATTCTGTGGGGGTGGCTGGCAGCCTCAGACCCTAAAATAGATCTAGCAATGAACTGAACGGCTTAAAACCCTGAGAATTTAATTTGATCTTGTTGCTTTAAATATTGGGACTGAATGAGGATTTCTCTAACAGAACAGAAGGTGAACATGTTGGTATGTGACAGTAATAGAAGAAGGGTCCAGACCTGCTGTCGTTGAGATGCTCTTCTGCAATCAGTGGCTTGGCTTGGCCGCTGGGTAGGGGCTCATCTGTTGTACGTCAGTGTGTACCTGGGGTGGGGAGGGCTGTATCCTCTGATTTATACAGCACCCATGGGGAGGTTGTTCTGAAATGGTTACCTGGATCCTGTTGTGGGATAGTCACTCTAAAGCAGTCTCGCGTGGTTTTAGCATCTGTTTTATGACAGTTTTGTGAAGGAAGAAAGAAGGAGATGCAAAATCACCCATGGGTTCTTTTTTCTTTTTTTTTTCTTTTTTTTTTTTTTCTTTTTCATGTAGCACCGTGCAGTTTGTAATATCGTAGCTGGGGTTTTCAGTTGTGGTGGTGTGAAGGTAACAATGATTTGGCTTCGACGTGCCGTAACAGCTGCAGAATTCATTGGAGCTTAGAAGCTTGTGAGTTATAGCTGTGATGCCATTTACAGCTTTTATGGAAGAGCTCTTAAATTTGCGAAACGTGTTACTTTTTGAAGTGCATTATATTTGTAATTTGAATTCTCTAAAATCCTGTCTGAGGAAAAAAAAATAGCTTTGAAAATCCACCTCTGCCTGCTAAGAACATGGGGAACTCTTACCAGCCTGGGAAGCAAGTCGCTTGAATTGAGTGATAGAACACATAGATGGATTTGTAAGTGCTAAAATGTCAATTAGTGCACTTAAAAGCTTAATGGTTGTCTTTGATGTGCTTCTAATATCTTCAGTAAAGTTTGAATGTTGCCATTGATCAGGGAGCGGAGGAGGGATGATGGAATTGAACACTAACCCAAGCAGTTCTCCTGGAGCGAAGGGGGCTCATTCTCTGCAGACCCCCGGTTGCATGACCTGTGCCAGCGTAGGCATCCGGCACCTGCCTGCCCATCACCCCTGCTCTGGTGCTGTGCCACCTGGTGCTGCCTGCCGAGAAACCCGCAAAAGAGAAGGAAAAATGATCGTGCCTTCATTTTTGAAAGGTCTCTTGCAGACTTGGTTTTGTTTTGGTTTTTTTTTTTTTTTAAATAAAAAAATTATGGAAAGACTAAAACTTCATTATGTTTTTTTCCTTATCAGTTTAACACAGATCCAGCTGTTGTGAAATACCTCTGTGTTAAAAATCATTCTGTGCAAAATCTGCTATCTCCGTAAGAAATAACCTTTTTTTTTTTTTTTTTTTTCTTCCCCCCCTATTCCCCACAAAGTCTCCCAGCTGCCTGTTACCTTCTTAATTTAACCATTCAGGGGAGGCATTGTGTGGCTTCAGAAGTCAGGCCGCATCCGAGAGTTACCAGTGGCCATTAGCTCTTTCTCTTCCCTCACATTTTAAATCGTAGCAAGAACTGAAGGTTGCATGTGGCAGAGCAGCACTCCAGTGTAGCTCTGTCTGAAAGTCTTGACTTCCGTACCCTGAGCAATGTGCTGCAACTTCAATTCCAGGTAATGGCCTTTACCCTCCTCGGGCACTGGTTATTTGGAAAAATGCTTTACAGGCCTTCTGGGAAGTTACTGGGGTGCATTCATCTGATTTGTTACTGAGCGATTGCCTCATAGAGCAAATGCCAGTTTTATTATTTGCTTCCCTGCACTACTAAAATACCATCATGTGTTTGCTGGGTAGTATTTTGGAAGTCAAATATATTTAATACTAAAGGTCGAGCTTGGTAAAGCTTTAGAGCATAGGTTTTCACCGATTATATAGCTTATCTTTGTGCAGAAAATTTGCTGATATAACTAAACTGACCTGAAAATACATTTAGAGTAGCTTTAGAGTCTTCTCATATGTCTTCTTTAATTGGCTTACAAGTGAAGAGTACAGATTTAGTTTACTTTTCCCAGCTTGAATGGATTTCCTCCCCTTCCCCCCCACCCCTCCACAGCTTTAAAGGATATTCTGCCAGTGGGGAATGTAAACAAGGACAAAAAGTAGCTGATAAAATCTCACTTTTTGGGTAGTACATCAAGCAAAATCAACATTTCATGCTCTTGGTGCAGTATCAGCGTATCTATCCCAGGAGCCTGTGTCGATATAACTGATTTGGTTCCCCATCCGGTTCAGTAAAATTGATTCAGACCCCAGTATTTCCCAGCAATAGGTTTAGCACATTTGGCTCTGTCATTACCCCTCCTGGGTTTAAAGTTTGACAAGATGGCTTGGTTAGTGGTTTTTTTTTTTTTTCTTTGGGTTTTTTTTTAATTAATCTTCTTTTAAACCTGGTGATTGCCTGAATGAGGGGCATACTGTAGATTGACGTGAAAGAGGAGGAAACCAAGTTAAACATTTCCTAGCTAAGGCAAGGGACTTCTTGCGTCAGCTGTATCTGCTTTGGGTCAGTTTTATGCAAATGTAAAGGTCAGTCGCTGTGCAAGTTACCCCGTGGGTAGAGTTTGCCATGCCCCAGCTTTGGCAATGCCTCTCCCCCCGCTGCTGGCCATGGTCCTCTTGCAGAGGTTTGGTGGTGGAGCTACTTAGGCAAATGCGCTCTACTGCAGTGTTACCCAAGTGAGTTAGGTGGGCCAAGACCTCCTGCTTCATCTCTTTGTACTGGAGACGTTTAAATGGGAGTGAGTGAGTGGCTCTGCTTGGTGGAGGGTCATCCAGCAGGTGTGTGGTGACATTCCCAAGCCTTCACGGGGACTTCTATCCTGAGCCTCAAGCCTGTGAAAATGTCATGTTCCTGATGGGCACGCCTATATTTAATAATGTAGCTAAGCTATATAGGCTTTAGGGTAGTTTATTTATTTAAATGAGGGAACAATAAGATGTATTGGCAGATTCATGTTTTTTGTATTCCTAGAGAGCAGATAGATGAACAGATCTTTTCCTATTATAGACAAGGCTTCATCATGCAGGTACCAAAGTCCTACCAAAGAAATGACGTAAGCACTGACCTCCTATTGTATGTGTAAGGATGGATGCTTAACACGTCAGCAGTACTCCAGCTTCTCTAAAATACTGATACCTTCAGATGCTGTGAGATGCCAGAAAATTACATGTCTTTAAGTTCCTGTAGAAATAGCGAAGGCAAATTTATAACACACCAGTTGTGTCTTTCTCTGTTCCCTACTACCTTGACTCTATTTTGGCATGCAAAAGCGGTTAGTATTTTTCAAGTAAAGGATCAGGCTTTCTGTTTGAAGGTGAAAAAAGGTCTTAAGACAATTAGTAATATGCAGCAGGATCGGATTAGCCATATTAAACTTAACATCTGTAGGTCTTATTAGCAGACATTTAAGCTGCAGAAATCACTTTTTATTGGACCATATTTGTATGGTTACATACTGGAGCTTGAACACCTTACAAAAATATGAACTGAATCAAAACGAAATTAATTAGAAAGAATATATTTGAATTTAATTATCTTGAGCTGCTGAATACTCTTTGTGCATACTGGGTTTTATGTGTCTGTCTGAAGTGTACTTGGTGGAGAGTTTTAATTAGAACTGGAGACAAAGTAAGAATATTTGGAATGTGAAATTTATAAATGGCAGCGATTTTCAGCTAGGAGTGCAGAGTTTTTTTGGGGCTCGCTACCATTTCTCGCTTCTCTTTTTCCCTCTTCTTAATAAGCTGCTTTTATGTTCAAATTAATACCAGATCCTGAAAAAGAAAAAACCCTGCTGTGGCTCTCGGTCTTCTGCAGCATGATCAGAGTTGTCAGATCCGCAGCTGCAGGAGATTTTTACCTTTGTGTGTTTAATGGCTCGTACTACTCTGTTCTTTGACGGTACCATTTAACTATAAAAGTGCAGGTCTGTGGATGGCACAGGACATGTGGCTGCCTTGACTACTGTCTCAGATGTCGGACATGCCAAGACTCAAAGAGCTGATTTGGCAGCTGCCCAGCAGATTTTTATAAAGGCTCAGTTGGTGGCCAGAAACCCAGGCTGTCAGAATTGTGTTATGCAATAAATTGTTTTTCAGCAGAAGTTTCTAATCCAATTTCAGCTGTAGTTTTTTAGTAGTCTGTAATCAAAGATAAGTATACATTATTTCATGGTGTTTCAGAGAAGTGAAGACGTGCAGGTCAGGCCGGTTTGTTTGTTTTTCTTTTACGAAGGGTTTAGACCTGTTCACCTGCATGGGAAATGATGCTTAAATTATTTGGTTTCTGCCCGGAAGGCATGTATCTGTATACAGCATACTCTTTCAAAGATAATTCAATGTGGTTTTTAGGAGACTCTCCCTTTTTTTTTTGAAGAGAGCACCAAATAAGGAACCTACTTACCAAATCACAGCTTGTTCTTAGGCATAAATTGGCTGCAAGTGATAGTCAAACAGAAGATTGTACCTTGTCAGGCTGTGACCTACCTGAAACATTTCAGGCCCTGTCCCTGTAAAAGATATATATACTCCGCATATATTTCCCTTTTATTCCCCAAAGTAAATTTTTCACTGTGGGAAAAAGGGGATATGGTTCATCTGAATGCAACAGGATATTTGAGGTTTGCATTGGTTACATTACAGCAAAGCGATTTTAATTTCTTGAATACTGTGTGCGGTGCCCTCCCTTCCTTACGGTGATTGTCATGGTTTGGTGTCGTGATGGGCTTACGTCTCTCCCAGCGTGGGTTGCTGCTAAAAGGAGCAGTCCTACATTTCTTTCTGCCCCAGTAGTAATTCCCTTAGTAATACGGGAGCTGATCTGTCCTAAAACGATCATTTTTCATGTGTTGAGATGGGATTTTGACTCTTTTCCCCAATCGAGTTGGTCAAATGGCCGCACAAGGGCTAGTAGCAACATCAGGGCTTGGGTGGGTGCATCCCATGTGGTGGCAGGTGAATTTGCTTAAGCTGGTTATGAAAACCGCTCCCCCAGTCTGAATAATTATCTCGTACCTTCACACCTTTTTCTTCTAGCTCTCTGCCACCCTTGGCTTTTTGTGGCTTGCTTCTGCATGCTGCTGTCAGAGCCCAGAACTGGTGCTCTGGTTGCAAAATGGTTGATGAGATTCCTGGTCTGGTCTAAGAAAGTCCTAGATGTGGAGTCACTGCTATCGGCGAGAGATGGTTTGAGTCCTGCTGTAAGTTGACAAATTAGGAAACCTTTGACCTGGCTTTACTCTGAATTTGTTTGTGTTTAGCTTTTTGTTTTTAAAGTGTTTATCTTGGCAGACTGACATGGGAAACAGTTGATGTCTTGTAAGCTTTCACTAGTTTCATATTGAGTAGCAGTTTTCTAGAGGTGTAGAAACATTGCCGAGGCCTCTGGGTTTATGTAAAAGAAACAATTAACAGATGAACTCACTGTTTTTTAACTATTTCATTTTTAAGCCTAAGATAAAGTTAGGAACAATTTTTTATGCCTCAATTCTAGGAGCCTATATGAAAATGCTAGTGACTATGTTTGGAAATTTCGACTGTAACTCTTCTACCCTAATGTATTCTTGCAAGAGCAGGTTGAAGCTCACTGGGCTCCAAAGTGCCCGAGGCCTTTAGTGACCCAAAAACCAGAGCATTTCTCTTCCATACTGCTCTTTGAAGAATTCAGTCTGGAAGGAGGAAACGCAATCCTTGGTGCAGCAGGAGGCAGCAAACGAGTGCGAACCAACGGGAGTTTGCAGGGCACGAAAGCTGTAGGAGAAGTGCTAATGCAGGAAGAAGAGAGATTTTTGTTTTCCTCCATACTTTTTTTTGCAATGTTAACATTGGTTGTGCTAGTCAGGAGCTGTAGTGTATCGCGACTTCTTTGGGGAAGTTTTCTGGAAGTACAAGGGAAAAAGTCGCTATAATCACCAGATGCGCTTAAATGCCGTAACAGAACCATTAATAAAGAAAATTTCCCCTTTCTTCGTGTTAGTTAGCACATTTTTAAAACATGACCTATTTTCCCAAACTAGACAGAACAGATTACATTTTCCAGAAGGCATGAGTCACTGTACTATAAAGTCTCCAAGCTGTATCAATCTTCATCAACTTAATCCATTCATGAGGTTTTATTTTTTCTCACTGAATATAAGCAGTTTGTTTTAAATGAGAAACTGCTACATCCTCTCTGGGTAGTTAAACTTGATTAAAAGGTTAAATATTAAATAAGTGTGAACTTTATTCTGAGAGGAGAAGGGAGCAGAGGGACCTTGATAGTAGGCTGGAAGGATATTGCTGTGGGTATATTTGGGTATATTCAGTTTGCGTGATGCTGTGCTTGGCTGTAAGAAGTCCAAGCAGCATGATAGCTGCCAGAAGGAGCCAAAAAATCTTTATTTATATAGCTTCAGTTGACTGTATTAGAGTCTGATTTCAAGTTGTAACCCTGAGAGTTCAAACTTTTGCTAGGAGTTTCCGCTGAGAAGAGATTCTGCTGTCTGGGTGTGGAACCAGCCCACTTGCTCCTGCGAGTTACGTAGAGAGAGAGAGTTTGCACCCATGGGCCAACGCTGGGGTTTTCCTCTGGGAGCACGATGTGTGTTCAGCGTGATGAGAAGGGTGATGGGACTTTGCGATACAATGGAGACCTCTGCTAACCCAATGGAGGATGTACGTGTGTTGATATGGTAGTAAGACTTTGCACTTTCTCATGAGGTTCACGCCGTGCCGTATGTATACTGAGGAAGTGGGCTTTGTTAATGAGTAAGTGTGCTAATTGCACTTAGAAGTGGTAACTTGCCCAAGACTGCACAGAAGCTCTCTTTCAGCTTCGGAAGGCGTATCAAGGTTTTCCATCAATTTCTCTTAGGTCTGGCTTTTAGAGGAAAACAGGTATAACTGTTTTCCATTGATAATATACAGCCAAAAGGCAAAAATCTGTTGCAGGTCTTGAATCTAGTAAACAAACATTTCCATTTTGGTCCTTCAACTGAGAAGTAATTTATATGATCTCTGAAAATGTGTTGTCTGCTTTTCATGCAAAAGGCAGATTTTTGTTTTGTTGCTAAATAAACACAGAAAAAAACACCCTTTGAAATAGTTTTCCTTCAAAAATATCCTTGAGGAAAGGCTAGAAGCTTGTGGTTTATTTTTCCCATTGCTTCAAAATGACCTTCTTACATCTGCGGGAAAGACTCTCTGGGGGCTGTTGAACCATGAAAGCATATTCATTTAGGGCATTGGGTGCCACAGTGATTTTAACCGAGCGTTGGCTGCAGCGCTGGAAAAAGAAAAAAGAAGGGGTTTGTGTTTTGTTGTTTTGCTTTCTGCAACCTGGCATGAAGAATGGGGTTAGGAGATGCGTGCTTGGGAAAGACCCAAAGAGAGAGCTGGAAACACGCCAGCCACACTGAGTCATAACACACATGCTTATAAGTATCTTTGTACCTTACAAAGTACTGACTTTTCAAATAAAACCATCACTGCTGTTAAAAGTACTTACATAAAAGTAAAACAAATAGCATGGAGCGCCGCATGCATTCTCCCTTGTTCCAGCTCTGTTTTACCCCGTGAACTCTGACTCCTGTTTGCTTAAGGCCAGGCCAGGCCAGGCCGGGCTGAAGAATGCCGCATCTGGTGGTGAATGAAGGGAGAAGCTCGAGTCGTGCGTACGCGTGTGCTTCTGCTGCTTCTCCTGGAGCAAAGCAGCACGCAGCAGCGCCCGCTGATGTTTCACCTACCCAGGAGGCGGTGTGAAGCCTGCCTCTCGCTTCTGCCTGCTCTGCTTTATTTTTTTTGGGGGGGTGTGGGGTGTGTGGTGTGATTTGAGTATAGCCTCAGAAATAGGAAGGCTGCGTGCAGGCCACGCGTGCAAGCTGGGCAGCCGAACCGCAGTGAACAAGCAGCTAAGCTGGAGGTGAATGGTGAAAGGTACAGGTGGTTTCATTGCAAATATATACACATTATATACTGACGTGCATTATTTATGGACATCTAGATATAGTGATATTAATGTATGCATTATATATTAATGACTATATTTTAGTTTCTGTACACACATACATGTATTGTATATTTAAGGTATTATATGCACTTAATATGCACATAGCAAGACCACACACACGTGTATGTATTTCTTCCCAAATTAGCAGTATGTGGCAGCAGTCTGTTGTGCTTTTCTACAAGCATCACCTCTACAACTGTAGAGCTGAAAGCAAGCTGCCAGCCAGGCAGAGAAAGAGAAAAGAGAGAGTGAGCTGCGGTGCTACCCGTGAGGCAGCATCCTGCGCAGGAACATACTGTGTAGGTAAATGGAGGTTGTGTTCCTCTTCCCCATCCCCTCAGACCAAACTTGCTGAACTGTTGCTTGGCTGCCCTGGCAGATGAAGTTCAGATATAAATGTATGACGTGTGGTTCCCCGAAATGGCATAACACAGAAGGTGGCATGATTTTTTTTTTTTTTTTCAGTTTAAAGGAAATTGTGCAGTTCTGTTTCTTAATTCTGCCCCAAGGCTTCCCTGGTTGTTTGCGTCTGTTACTTTTTTACTGAGTTTATAAAATAATCTTATTGTCAGATTGGGAGGTAGAAATCATCTCGGCTCTCCTGCACAATGAAGGCGATGGGCTTGCAGTGATGAATTTACAGTTCAAGATACTATTCAGTCCTTTTCTTGGGTCCAAGTAAGTAATGGACAATCCATTAGTTCACCATAAGTCGTTTCAATGGCTAATTACTTGCACAGTTGCAGAAATTGTTCTTTAATTCTCTCTTACATTTTTCTGAATTCGAGTTCCAGCTGTTGGATGATATTATACCCCTCTCTGCCAGCCTTGAGAGCCTTCTATTATCGAATTTCTACTCCCTGTGGAAATACTTAAAGGCAGCGATCAAGTCAGTCCCTTTGAGGTTTTTTTTTTTTTTTTTTTTGGTTTGTATTTGAGAAGTTACATAGATTAAATTCCTCAAGGCTTTCACTTGAGGATATTTCTAAATGGTTCGGGGGTGTGTGTGTGTGTGTGTGTGCTATTTTGCTAGAGTGAGATAACTCTTCCAGTTGTTGGGGGTGTGAGTGCAGAGCAGGGCATACCGCCGCTCTCCCTCCACTGGCGTGACGCGGCGGAGACGATCTGACCCATGTAATTATGGTTAAATGTGTCGGGAGCTGGAGCTACGTCGTTGGCGGAGGAGCAGCTCAGCTGGGCTCCGAGTCAGCTGCTCTCTGGCTTGCGGCTGCTTTTGTGCCGCGGGCTCGGGGGAAGATGCCGTCGACGATTGAGAAACCTTTTTATTGCTCCTGCATATGGAGCCGCGTGAATGCGGGTGTTGGCAGCGTCTTAGCTCCTTATTTTGCTGACCTTGGATAACACGGTTTTGGGGAAATAGAGGACCTTTTCTCAAGCTGCATGATGGGTGCGGGGAAAGCCCACAGCAAAGCGGTGTAGGCAGGACAGTGACTGCAGCCTTGGCACAGCTGGGCTGGTGGGAGCTCTGGTGTGGAGAGATTCCCCCATGGGCATTTCTGTTGACGGCGCTGCTGTTGCAGAGTGGGGGATGAAGCCAATACGGTTTATCTCGAGTTCTACAGCTCTGTGAATTGAGCGTGGTGTGAAATGTTACTGCATTGTTTTAGGGGGGTTGCTGAGGGAAGTCTTTGTTCCTGCCTCCTGGGACCTGTCTCCTCGCTGGTGGCATTGTGGCCCATGCAGCCCCTGGGCCGGTGGGAAGGTGGGAGCATCTCCTGCAGCAGGGCTGCAGCCTCCAGCTGGCGCCAGGAGGACTTCTTGGCAGCCTTGTCCCAGTGGCCTTGTCCCTCAGAAAATAGGTTGCTGGGTTGCACACTGTCCTTCTACATGTCCGGCATGCAGATGACATCAAGCTGGGTGGGAGTGTCGACCTGCTGGAGGATAGAAAGGCTTTGCAGAGAGATCTGGACAGGCTGGATTGATGGGCTGAGGCCAAAGGGATGAGGTTCAACAAGGCCAAGTGTTGGGTCCTGGACTTGGGTCACACCAACCCCATGCAGCCCTACAGGCTTGGGGCAGAGTGGCTGGAGAGCTGCCCGGCAGAAAAGGCCCTGGGGGTGTTGGTCAACTGTGGGCTGAACATGAGCCAGCAGTGTGCCCAGGTGGCCAAGAAGGCCAACAGTATCTTGGCCAGTATCAGGAACAGCGTGGTGAGTAGGACTCGGGAAGTGATCGTCCCCCTGTACTCGGCACTGGTGAGGCCCCACCTGGAGCAGTGTGTCCAGTTTTGGGCCCCTTACCACAAAAAAGGCATTGAGGTGCTGGAGCGGGTCCAGAGAAGGGCAACGAAGCTGGTGAGGGGTCTGGAGCACAAGTCTTATGAGGAGAGGCTGAGGGAGCTGGGGTTGTTCAGCCTAGAGAAAAGGAGGTTGAGGGGGGACCTTCTTGCTCTCTACAACTACCTGAAAGGAGGTTGTAGAGAGGCGGGGATTGGTCTCTTCTCCCAAGTCACCAGCGACAGGACTAGAGGAAACGGCCTCAAGTTCCACCAGGGGAGGTTCAGATTGGATATTAGGAAAAATTTTTACACAGAAGGGGTTATTAAACATTGGAACGGGCTGCCCAGGGAAGTGGTTGAGGCACCATCCCTGGAGGTGTTCAAAAGACGGGTTGACATAGTGCTGGGGGTTTAGTGATGTTTTTTTTGTCAGAATTAGGTTGGTGGTTGGACTAGATGATCTTGAAGGTCCCTTCCAACATAGACAATTCTATGATTCTATGTGATGTGGGGAGAGGGTCATGACTTCTGCCCTTCACAGCAATACTTTGAGAGGGTGGCCTAGACCAGATGCCTGGGGTGTTGGGTGATCATCTCCCCTCCTGCAGGAGGGACGCAACTAGTGTGTCCCAGGGCGTGGGTAGTACCTGCCAGAGGTCATTTACCCGCTCCAGTCGGCTCCTTGGTCAGCACTTGCCGATTTAAAGATCAATCCTGTCAGCGGGTTTCACCCTGTTGCTGCTGACACGGTGAAGGCTGCTGGGTTCTCCTTTTGCAGTGAGCTGTTAGGACAAAGTGGGTTTAAGTGGAATTTGTTTTTTGTTTTTTGTTTTTTTTTAATTTTTTTTTGGGGGGGTGCATTTTTAGCAGGGATAAAGGAGCCAGTGGGATCAGGAACCGATGGGTGGTTTTGTGCAACTTCCAGCTCCCCGGGGATTGCAGGGTCTGGCGGAGGAAGGGGTTTGTTCATGGCTTCGGGACCTGGTGTTTCACAGGAGAGAGGCCTTGGGCTGACAGGGGCTCAGGAAGGCAACATGTCTCTGAGTATGGCTTGTGTTAACTGGGCTCTATCGTTGAGTGTCTTGTGTATGGAGTGTCTTGTGTATGCTTGGCTTAAAGTGTATAAAAATACCGGCTGATAGTTTTGTTGCCTCTTGGTGGGTTGCTGTGTAACTCATCTAGGCTTCAGAGTCAGGATCAGCGTGCCTGGCCAGAGGGCTCTTGGTCCTTTTCCTCATGTTTGCTGCCCATTACATTAGGAATTTGTACAAACGCCAGCGAAGAGAGCAAGCTGTCTGCAGGCCTGTGTCCTTAATACGGATGGGTGCTGGAGGTGCTTACAACTGTTTCCTGACAGAGCACAGTTCCCTTGAGGGTTTGTTGAGTAGTTCCTGTGACAACAGAAATGTGCAACATCCCACCAAGCCCTTGTCTGTGGGATTCATGTCTGGGCTTCCTATCTGTACCTACCAGTCAGTGGGAACGTAAATGGCCTGTCTTTGGGCAAACTTGCTTAAAATGGAGCGGCCTGCAGCCCCTTCCGTGTTTAGTGTCGCTTCTGGTTAGGGCTGACGTTGTGTTGGCAGCAAAATGGTAAGCCAGAGTTTGTGTAAAACTCTGTTGACAAAATAACTGGATGTACTCAGTCCTGTTAAAGTGCTTGTCTAGCGATATTATTTTTTTTTGGTTGCTGTGGGTGTTGGGTTACAAAGTTTGCTTTCTTGGCCCAGCTGCCTGCACTGTAAAGCTCCCTGGGCATAGCTCGGCCTTGTTCAAAGTATAGTAGCTTGTCCCTCGTGTGAAATGCGTATCCCGCTGCCAAAATGCCACCTGCTTTCCTTGCATTTGTTGTGTTGCCTCTCTTTTTTTTTTTTTTTTTAGTTATTTATTTCTCCCCGAGTAATTTGTCATACAATTTTTTTTTGGGGGGAGGGGGGGAAATGTTTTTGGTCATGATTCAGCAGCTGAATGCCAATACCTCACTAGAGGAGTAAAGAAAACGGTCACTCTAAACTATGCTTATTTTTTTGAAGTTGGTGGTGTTTGACACTTCTTTGACACAGGAGATGGTATAAACTCTCCTGCCTCCTGGTGTGGATTGCTGATGGGGCTTTTGGAGTTTCCAGTGGAGTGTGGCAGTGTGCTGTGGTGCACCTCCCTAAATAAGGCCTGCCTGCCTAGAAATGTTAATCTTTTTGCTTGGCAGTGATGTAGCCCTTGAGGAATTCAAGGGCAAGAATGCTCAAAATAGTGATTTTTAAAGACCCCGAGACAATTATAGGGCTTATGAAAATATGATGACTTACCTGATCTCACTTATGTCTTTATATCAATTTGCTGACTTAATTTATTTGAATGCTAAATGCTTTAGGGAAATGCTTTTCCAGGGAATTAATCTTTTAACTAAAGCAAGTACTAAATATGACATACACTAGTATTCCTTTTGACAATATAGCATTTGTCTCTTAAAAATAAAGTAGAAAATATATGCCCCAGGGGCCAAATTCCACTTTGCTTTACCCTGAGATAAATTCATAATAACTTCATTGTTATCAATGTACAACTTCATTGTAATGCTGCAATAAATGCAAATCACTAAACCAGAGGAAAAAAAATCCTCAGTACAAACCAAGGCCAAAACGAACCAAGAAGAGAAGTTGGTTTACAAAACCATTTACAAGTTAAATGGTTTACAAGTTAAGTTGGTTTACAAACCATTTCTGCAACATTCAATTTAGTGGTGGTTTTTTTTTTTTCCCTTCCTCTTAATTATCTGGGAGAGCACTTCCTGGCTATGATAAATTTCTCCATAAGGGATTCATTATGAGGATTTTAACAAAAAAGTTTCACCTCCTGTCTAACACCTGGTACACAGCTCCTGCTGTTTACAGGATAAAGGATTAGAGGGACTAATGCTCTGATTTGATAATCATAGTTACGTTTCTGTCCTCTTTTAGAGCTGGTCGAGTTTAGGTTGCATTTTGTTACATAGTATTTTTCTTCAGCTTCTCTTTTTTTTTTTTATTACAAATAATCTATATAGCCCTAAGTTATTGCATTTTGTTTGTTTTGGTTTTGTTTCAGATGCATGCAATTAATGTCTCCTTTCCATTTCCTCCTTCTTTAGGATGACAGCGATGGGATTCCCTGGTCAGAGGAGAGGGTGGTGCGGAAGGTCCTTTATTTATCTCTGAAGGAGTTCAAGAACGCACAGAAGCGGCAGCATGGCGATGGCATTAGTGGGAGCCTGAAGGCAGTGAACGGTGAGCTGCCCCTGCAGTACGGTACCACTGGAAGGACTCAGTCCTTTTCAATGCAGTTGTTCTGCTGTAGTGAGGAAGGAGACCAGTGCACCATCTGGCATGCACCGTGCCCTTTTGATTTGCACAGAAGAACGTGTTTCTGAAGTGCTTAAAATGGCTGGCTTGAACAAACCATATATTTTGGTTTCTGGTGAAGTGATTGAGATGGGAATCAGGTTGTCAGGCACCTCTGGTAGGCCTGCTACCTGATGTGCGGAGTATGTTGACAGAGAAGGTATCGACTTAAAGGTGATTGGCTTCAGTTATCTTGGGTAAGGACAGCTGAACAGAATTTACCAATTCTGTGTTATTTAGATGCAAGAAAGTGGCTAACCAGCATCTGTAACTCTGGAGTGATCTCGGTCCACACTGCCTATTGTCCAGAAGTGAAATAGCATAGGACCTACATAACAAGATCTAGGGGACAAACACTGGGATGTCGGACTCCCCTGGTTTAGCAGTTCACAGACCAGTTGCTTAAAGGCTTTAAAATGAGATGTAGACAAACCTAGATGACAGGGGCTTGAAAGAAATTTAATTTTATTTAGTTAATCCTCTGGCCAATTACTATCTGTTGCTCCCCCCCTTCCCTTACAGTTTGCTGAAAAAAAGACATGGTGTCCTGAGAGGTGAATATAAAGTGTGTCTCTTTCAGATTCACTCCCTGACACAGGACCCTTTCTTGGAAAGGCTTTGTCATGCTGGTTTGAGCCTTGAAAGTGATGACTAGCAGGATTCAGATTTCTGGGCAGGCTTACGGTTTTCTCTTCACTCACAAGAGCTTATTTGTTTCTTTATGGAGGTTTATGGCAGTTCCTTTTAGGCATGTGCATAACTATACATGTGCTAATGCATTAAAGCAGCAGCTGGGTGCTTACTTGGTAGGTTATTCATATTTATATGTAGCTTTCGTTTTTGACATGGTGAGTCAAATTTCACTGCATTTTCATTGAGTGTTATTGCTGACAAGGCAAAAACCTAGGAGAACGGCTGGATAACTACAGGCAGCATGATAAAGTTACTGTATTGCGTAAGCAATTGCAGACTCCTTAATGTGATTAAAGAAGACCTCAGACTTCTGAGTTCAGTAATAATATCAAATACTGATCTGATGGGAAGGGGCATCTAGCTTTAGCAGCAAGCCATTAATAAGCTTGGAGGTGTACACAAAACAGCGCTGGCTTTTTTCCCTCCGACACCTCTGCATCATTGATCTTCTGTCAAATACAATTTCTCTTGGAAAGTTTCTTATTCCATTGTGGGGGTTTTGTTTAGTCAAAAGAAAAAAAGTCTAAAGGCGTGAAGCACGGTAATTGTGTGTTAGGAGGCTTTGATAGTGTGCCAGGTTACAGGATGACTGAGGTTTTTATGGTGTCTAGTTTCTCCAAAGGCAGCTTAGATGAAAAGTGAGTTGGCTGGGAATGCTGTGTCGATGCAGGTATCAGATGCAGAGTATGCCACCGGCTTCCTCTGGCAGCATCACAGCTCGCATCTTCAGAGCTTGCCTCTCGCATTCAAAACTGTAGTGTTCAGTGCTTTTTCTCCTTCACAGAACTAGGTGATAAGTTCTTTGGGAGTTTGGTTTGGTTTGGTTGGTTTGGTTTGTTTTTTTGTTTGTGGTTTTTTTTTTTTTTTTGGTGCCAGAATGATGTTCTGTGTTACTCTTTCTGTTTGTTAAATGATTCTTTAAATGTCCTGTTTCAGCACTGCTCTCTTTCAACATCACTGTCCAAAAGCTTTTTTTTTATCTACTGATATTTGGAAGGCTGTTCTCATTTTACAGAGAAAAAAAAGCTTTGCAAAAGGGAGGAGAATTGATATTGTGCGGTGACATTAAGAAAATC
The DNA here is from genome assembly GCF_964106895.1 of Numenius arquata. NCBI lineage: Eukaryota > Metazoa > Chordata > Aves > Charadriiformes > Scolopacidae > Numenius > Numenius arquata. Next base: position 64,758,720 of record NC_133579.1, on the reverse strand, counting down.
AATTTAAACATGCAATTTGTATGTTGCATCTTTTAAAAAAAAAAAAAAGTAGCCATGTATTTTCAATTCCACAGGTCTCTGTGGACTAAGGAAAAAGCAGGTCATCCTAAGAAATTAGCAAGCTATTTTGAATTTAGGAAAATGTGGTATTTTAAGAGTGGGGCTTAGATCCATGATTTCTTCCTATTGGAGTAAAAAATATTTCCTTGCATGTGTCCTTTGTTGCAACATGCAGGCCACAACCGGTGTTTCTTGTGAGATACTCCACAAAAGTAGAATGTGGTTAAATAGAGTTTTACGTGAGCAATCTCTTTATTAATATGCAGCACCCATAGCTTTCACGGAGGGGGTGAGTGGGTATCTAGCTGAAATAATTTGAAGTTAAATGTGCTCAGTGCCTCTGTAAAGCTGCCCCCCCCCAGCTTTAATTCTGGCTACGGTGCTTTGCCTTGCCAAACATAAAGGAGAGGGTTGCATCCAGTGTAGGGTTTATGCTGCACAGTCCTGTCACTGTCCCTAGTGAACTCTAAATGGTATTGCTCCTTGAGCTGTTGAAAATCGAATAGGTCACCTTCCAGTACCTCGCAAATATAACCCTTTCCAGGAGTGGTAAGGAGGGGTCTGAGCGGGGTTCAAGTTCTCCGAGCTCCCTGCTCAATGTGGAAGTGTGGATTGGTCTCACGTACTCCTGAGCTCAGGGGATGGCGAACAACTAGGTAGCAGGATTTAATCTTAGTGCCACCATCTGTAACGCAGAGGGTGTTTCTTTGCTGTGGTTTTGTAACTGCCATCCCTTAAATTTATTTATTTATAGACTTGCAGCTTGTAATTTATTTCAGTAGAAAGTACTTACTTTTGGCAATAGAGGAAAGTAAAACACGCACCTTGCAACTGGTGTCTTTAAGAAGATTTTATGGATTTGAAGTGGCTGAAGTTGCATAATCAAGTTGCCAGTGTTTGCCAGGCTACAACTAAACTCGTATGAAAATGAAAAATGATTGTCAATGGTATTTCAGCTGGTGAGTACAGTAGTATCACTGTTAATAATTAGGTAGCTGGTGCCTCTTTGATTGATAGTGCAAAAAGCAAGTCCATTTTAAATATGAGAAATGAACCCATTAACAGGAGTCTCTTCTGTACTAAAGTTTCTGCAAGCTCTAAGATGGGCTGATGGTGGCACAGAGAAGATTAACTTCCATGCCTCTCTGAATAATAGAAGTAAAATAAAATAAAAAATTCAAATTACTTTTTGAGATTATATGTATTGTAATACGTTGGCTGTCTTCGCCTCACTATTAAAGATATTTGTTATCCAGAAAACAGTCCTGCCAGTCAGTTTGTGGCTGAAACCCTGTTACTTAGGTTGTCCTGATTAAAGTCGAGGGATTTTGTTTGGAGGTGGTGGTGTGTTTGCAGGCTTCCTTACTCCTACCTTTTTTAATATCTCCTTCTCACCCGTTGATTCCTGCTTACACGTTTGTGCTGCTAGTTATTTTTCATCCTAACAGTTTTTCTGCTTTCTTTATTCTTATTTCCCACCCCAAGCTAGGATCTCAGAGAAAGGCAAGCGAGTGTATTGTAGCTATTATATCAGTGGACATATTGCACGCACGTTTATGTTGACTCTAGATATTCACAGAGCACAGAATGACACCCTACAGCATGGCTTTGTTTGCTACATGTTTCTCTCCAGCATGTGGGAATATAAAATCTGAAGATGATTCTGCAGGTTGTCAAGAAATCTTCAGCAGCCCTAAATGGGATACTGGAACTCTGGTTATGGAAACAAGGTTGCGTGCTGGAAAACCCAGAGGGACCTCTTTAGTGATTTTGATTACTGCTGCCTGTCATTTGTGTTAGGATTTTAAGAATAGGGATTGGTGTTTGGAATTGTGATACCAATTTTCAGAGATCCTCATCTAAAAGGAAAGCTAATTCCCTTGGGAAATCGTTTTCTTCTTATGTAGCTTAGAATGTGAGATAAGGCTGTAAAAAAAGCAATGAAAGATGTAATTATTGCTTGTGTTCTGTTTACGAGAACAAATCCAGTACCCTCTAAAGAGTATATCATAAAGCAAATTTTTGTAACATTAAGGCTTTAAACTCTTTTTTTCAAAACTTGCCATAAAGAAGAAATTTGTGATACAAAAGTGCTAGTGTTTTCTAAGTGGAAAAAGTGCCAAAATTTTCTTGTTTTTTTAAGGTGGTTAGTTAATTTACAGAGATGACAAACCAGACGTCAGAATTATTCAAGCAGATAGTGCATTTTCAGCAACTATACTTTGTCCTAGAGGGGTGTCATGGAAATTTCCAAACATGCCAGCTAGGTTAGGCTTGTGGACCACATGATCTAGTTGGGAAATCAAATATATGTGAGGGAATGCTTTGGTTCAAGGCAGAAGTTGGAAGTCTTGCTCATTTAGCAAATCAAGAGGTGAGTAAAAATATGCAATTTTGCTATTCTGAGAGATTTCACCTCATATTTAGGATTGTTAAAAGTAATTTATTTACTTATATATGTTTTTTAAACAGAGAAGGAACAATGTCAACACTTTGATGGGGGTGGTGGTTGGTCCATGAGTGTCTGTGGTGCCTCTTCCTCCCTTGCTCCTGCTCTCAGGCATTCCCACACAAAAGTTAACATGACTTTTGTTGGAGGTTTGCTCTTTCCAAAAATGGCACGTCTTGGCACTGAGAGGCAAGAGCCTCTCAGCCAGCCCATGGCGAGAACACAGTGCTAGACCCAGCGGCAGCAGCCTGCTCTGACACCTGGGTCTACTCACCCCTTGGCTGCTGCATTGGCTGGACAGGCTGGCTGAGGCAGGCAGCAGTGTTATCTGGAATAGCTAGTTTTGTCTTTGCTGCACAGATTTTCAAGTGTTTACTGCTCACTGCATGGGGGGTTCTGTTGATGCTCCCCAGCGGGCCATGTTGAAATGAAGATGCTTAGTGGTAAGGTGGCATGAGGCTGGGTTCATCTGACTCCAGCTGGTTGGTGAAACCTCTTTTTCCAGGCCATGTAGATGGTACCCCAGACATGGCATAAAAATTGTGACAGATGTGGTAGAAACACCTAAACACAGCTAAGCCAGATGATTCAGCTCAGTGCCATGCATTATCTGCCAAATGTCAAGTATGTGGGGGTGGCAGCAGTTGGCAGCAGGGCAACCGTGTCTCCTCTGGGCTGAGGCCACGTCTCTTCTCTTCCCACTTGTGCAGAAGAAAACACAGCAGCCTGCATGGAAGTGCTGCTGTCTCAGCTGCATCCCTATGTGCCCACCCAGAGCGGTCTGTGCCTCCTTCCTCCCTCGTGCAGGCATGTTAAGCTGGACCACCACCTTCAATTCTGAACAAGAAAGTAGCTCTCTTCATTCACTGTGATGATTCAAATATACTGGTAACATAATCTCTCTTATTTCTGAAGGCTGCAATTAAATACTGGAAGAAGGTTTTATGCTAACGTTTGTCTAGGGAGCTTTTCACTGCATCAGTGATGTGAAATTGCATTTGTTGACAGTGGGTAATGTCTGTCTGTCTCCTAAGCTTTAGGAGAAGATTGTAAGTGTGCCAAGGACCCTTGTCCGTATAAGTGGATTTTTAAAATGCGTTTACAGAAACAGAAATACCTTTTTCAACTCTGCAATATTTCCCCTTTACATTCAGAGTAAACAACCTTTTTGGCTAGTTTTAAACTGTGATTAAATATAGATGTTTTCAACTAAAAGGTTCAGAACATAAGCGTTTGAGCAGATCTGTCATGGCACTCAACATCACTTTCACTTTGGTGTTTGCTGTCAAGTGAATTTAAAGATTAACAAATAAATAACAGGATGTTGGGGTTGGGCTCCACTGAAAATTTCCAAATCTCTTTTCCTTTCTTTGTTTTTTAGAACAGGATTCATTTTCAAGCCTGAGAGGGACTTGCTTATTCATTGGCTGACACAGGCTCCTTTTGCCTTTTCCATCATCACCACTTATAAAAATTCTGCAGGCCAAATTGTGCCCTCAGTGATCTCTACCCAATTCAATTATGTCCAAATTGTGCTCCTGTCTTAATACAATTTCAGTGTTAGGCGAGACTGCCAGAAAATTTTCTCATACAGGACACTCATCATCCTTTTTCTCTCAAACATAACAGAGGTGGATATTTTTTTAACCAGACAAACAGAGGAATTGTGTAATTAATTTTCATAAAACTTCATTTCATGGCCATCTAAAAAGAGTTGCTATTGCCCCTGAGTGCATTTCTAGTCAAAGTAATTCTAAAAATAATCTTGCCTCCCTGCATATTGCTAATTGTAGGTAATAGAAAATGAAAATGGCATTGAAGAAGCTGCAGAGGCATGTGCATAATCTGTAGGAGACTGATTTATTGCAAGTCTGAAATAAGGTGAGGAAAGGCAAGGAAGAGTTCGGCAGTGGCTGATGGGTCTGGTTCCGCTCCTTTCACCACCTGTCTTGTGCTGGCTCTGCCATTTGTCTGCCCATGCAGTGCAGCTGGTTCAGCGTACCAAAGTGGCAGAAAACTAGCACAGAAAAATGATATTAAAAAAGAAATAATTTTCTTCTAGTTTAATGAACTACACTGGTTCATAAAGAGGTCAGAGAAACACCAAGTGGTCTTATAGTGGAAATGAGGGGCCAGTGTACCTTGACTGAAAGCTGGAGAAGGAGACCGGACTTGTCTCTTTTGTAAGCTGCTCAGTTGGCACAGTCATCTTGCCTAGCCACAACCTTAGGATTGGTGTAGTCGTCTCGTTCTACCACAGCCTCAGATGCTAGAAAGGACAACAGTTGCCAGAAACAGGAGCAAAAAAGATGCAATCTTAAAAATTTGTTGCGAAGTCCTTCGCAACTGTAGGTGTGAGATTTACGTATTTCTTTAAAAAAAAAATAAATACAAAATGCCACTGATGCGGTGGTGAAATTCATTGCATAGACTGTCCATGAAACAAAATTTTTTCTTAATCCCAACAGGGAACAACAACTTTGTTTTCCTTGACTCAGGGTCATTCTGCATAGCTGCTGCCTTGGGTTTATTGTGTGTATCAGCAGTCCGGAGAGCACCCTTGAGTGCAGACAAGCAAACTGCTTCAGTCTAGCTGGCAGCCATAAAATCGCCAGCCAGCCTTAAATTTGCACCTTGGCATCTTTTTGGCTGGCATGTACAGCCAAAAGGTTGTTGGTGGTTTTACCTTCTAGGATTGCCAGCTCTATCAAAAATTCTACCATTTTGTGTATTCTAGTTTGCTTATTTTAGAAATGAGACTGAAGACATTACTTAGCAAACTGCTTTTTTGACTGTAATATTAAGTGAGAATGCAAAGCTGCACATCTAACTCATCTTTTTCTTGATTGGCAGAATAAAGAAGTTTAATTTGGGGTTTGTTTTTTTTTTTTTTTTTAATGACTAGATTTTTATTGGGAGTTAAAAACTGGGAGAGATCTGCCTAGAGCATTGTCCCTTCAAACTGATAGGTTGGAGTAGATGAAATTCATGCTGGTGATCTGCTGAGATGAGAACTGGTGGTTGGTGCTGGTCACTTTCTCCAGCTGTTGTGTTAAGAGGAGGTAAAGAGATAACTTGTAGTTTACATAGAAATCAAACTGAATTAAACAGCTGTTAAGGTGGTGGTAAATGATGGAGTTCCATGGCATGATTTGCCTGGTGGATCATTGCTATTGAAAGGGATGGAAAAGGTTGCATGGAAGTGTGGACGCGAAGTGGAGATGAAGGCAGCATTCCAGCAGTATGTGCAGAAAAAGTGAGCAAATGCTTCTCTGTTTAAGCAGCAATAGTTCTCAAGGGCATGGAGGAGGGAGGAAAATACCTCTTTCTGTCCTGTCTGATGCCCATTGCTTAGCATTATTATTATTTTAGTCTTTATTAAAATGGCCTGGGTGGAGACCAAAGTTCTGCAGGTTGGACATACGTAGCTGCTGTTGTAAAGAGGTTTAAATTTCAGTATTCCTGTTGCCTCCCTCATTGCCCATGATTGGCAGTAAGAAACTGTGCGTTAAATAAATTTGAAGGACAAGACATGAGGGTATTAACCGGAAAAGCAGGAAGGAAAGAAAAAGTCAGTCATGGAAATGGTATATTCTGTTTTATT